>NW_022631473.1:0-73415 GCF_010015895.1 Lontra canadensis
CTTCCATGCATTGCTTCTCATTGCATACTAGCTTTAGGCCTGAGGCCATTCCAATCCTGTTTCTCAGTCAACCTGGGAGTCTGGCTGAGACCTCCGGCCTGTACATTGGGTGGGGCCCCATGATCCGATCCTAGCTAGTCTCAGAAATACATGGACATGGGGAGGGAGAGCGGAAGGTCATATGGCAGCAGAGGCTGGGCTGGAGGTTCTCAGAGACACCTGGTCACATTTCCGTAGCAAGGGGAAACAGAGTTAATGCAATTGTCAGATTGATTTCCTTCCCATTATTGTCTTTTGGCAGAAAGGAGCCAGGCCTCTTGTTGACAGGGCTCCCAGGTTTCCTTTTACCAAAGCCCATAGCTGATTCTTTTTCCTGATATGGGGAGCTCGGTAGGAAAGTGTGCTTGCTAGTCCCTTCCTTTTCGACATCATCACATGCTCCACTGTACTGAAGAATCTGGCCCTCGGTATTCACTTCCATGCATTGCTTCTCATTGCATACTAGCTTTAGGCCAGAGGCCACTCGAATCCTGTTTCTCAGTCAACCTGGGAATGCGGCCAAGACCTCGGGCCTGTACATTAGGTTGGGCCCCGCGATCCGCTACAATCTAGTCTCAGAAAGACATGGACATGGGGAGGGAGAGCAGATTGTCATCTGGCAGCAGAGGCTGGGCTGGAGGTTCTCAGAGACACCTAGTCACATTTTCGTAGTGAAGGGAAACAGAGTTAATACAACTGTCAGATTGATTTCATTCCCATTGGAATGGACCACATGGGCCCTCCTGTAGCTCTTCTCCCAAGCTTGCTCAATTTCGAAACTTCCCTTGGCTTCCATTCCAGGGATATGGAGCTGTCATTCACGCAGCCAGCACTCACTGGTCGGTGGCAAGTTTTCCTTGCGATCCTGTGCTCAGAGAGAGCAGTCAGGGTCAGATATTGCCAGGGAATCTTGGGCTCCTGCTTTGCACTGCATGCTGCTTGGCTGCATGGAGGAAGACTGGAGTGGGTGGTCAGCTGGCTCTATTCTTTGACTCCCTCTGATGCCTCCATTCGGAAGACCAGCTGGCGAGGGCAGGCAGAGTATTCTGCCAGTCCCGGTGAGGCCTCTTTCCGTGCATATTCAGGGAATATTGACCGAAGGGCCAGTTGCCAACACAGGAGCTCCACAGAGAGTAATCCACCACTGCTTCCCCTGAACGACTCCTATATCTAGTCACTGGCTTGAAGGGCGGAGGAATATTTAAGGCCAGATGCAGTTCCTCTTCTTTCTAAGGGATGAATGGAAGCCTCTGGCTGACCAACTCTCAGGTGTAGCCAGCGGAGATTTCCCTTCACCTGAATCCAGACTTGTGTCTTAGTCCTGAGAAAGTCAACTCGTTGGGAGATTGGGCTAGTGCTTCCATTCTGAACATGTTTTTTTTTTTTTGTTGCAAAGGCAGGGTTGCGGGGTGTGCATGACTTGGGGGAGGGGCAGAGTGAGAATCTCTGAGGAGACACCTTACAGAGCACGCAGCAGGAGAAGGACATTCCATCCCACCACTCATGGAACCATGACCTCAGCGGCAATGAAGAGTCAGATACTTAAAGCACAGTGCCCACCACTTTTTTTTCTCCAGCTACAGGGACCCTAGAATCATTCCATGTCTGTGTCAATGAGACACATGCTCCCTAGAACGAGGAGACGCCCACAGACTTCTCAGGACTGTGGTTATGTTGCAGTGCAACACCCACACAGGGACCCTCCCAGGTGGGTTTCAGAACACCTGAACATCCAGAAACCACAGGTGTCTGAATAGGCTCGGCAGGAAACATTGGTGTACAGGCCAAATGAGTGGTTTTGATGCTAGGAGACCTCATTCCTGGTGCAAGGGGAAACAAACTTAGATGTCTCCTTCCCTGGTTGAATTTTCTGTTTGGTTCCCTTTCTGTGCAAACCCCCATAAAAGGCACTCCCGTAACCTTCCATATTTCAAACTGGGTCTTGGCTCACATTTGGGGTCATGGAGCACTCACTCTCACAGAATCGTCCCAGATTTTGATGTATCCTCGCTTTTGTTCTGAGGTCAGGCACCATAATTGGTGTCTGATATCGCCCCACCGAATGATGGTCCTCCAACCCAGTGCAGGCTCTGTGTAAGGTCCAGTGCTTAGTGCTCCAATGATTAGCCATACAACCACCAAACACATGCCCTCTCTCACTGACTGCACTGTATAGAACACATAGCAAGGCACACCCCGCGGGCCCAACAAAGCCCTGGTACACTGATGCATTCCATCAGAGGCCACAGCACCAACTGCACACAAACACCACCCACAACCCATCACCTGCTGACACCGCACAAAGAGATCACACACACAGCACACATACAACCTACACCCATAGGCTACAAAGAGAGCACACCCATACAGGCATACGGCCTACACACACCACTCCCTCAGACTACACAGAAGTAGACATGGCCCTCACTCGTCAACAGAAAACTTAAATTAGACACATATACCACACACAGCAAACCTACACCACAAACACGCGAATCCATATAACCATCCCGTCACAACACACTGTGCCCCGATGCAACCTACACTTCACAAGGGCCACACCCAAGACTCTCGCAGGACAAACGGAGCACAAGCCTAGCAAAGAAACATAGAAAACAATCCCCAAGTTCAAGACACTCACTAACACACACACACACACACACATAAACTTACATGCACACGTGCACACACACAATGCGTGCAAAACACACAATGGACACCACACACCCATCTAAAACCGGGCACTGCAGACATACCCCATTCACACCCATTTCATCGACCTCCAATGCAACAGAGTCACCCCCAAAACGCCCCCTATGATATACACATATAGATCACTTCCATGGAATGGCGATATTACACAAAAAGTCATCAAAGGCACACACAGTCCATATCCTACCAAAACTCACACGCATGGCAGACACCACTTTCCTACCTCATGGACAACACACTCCCCTCACCTGCACCTCACAAACACATCGCACGTACACCTCACACACACACAGCACGTATGTCAAATGGACACATGGCCAAACACCCACCCAAAGCCTATAGGCATGCACTCCACAAAAAAGAAATATGCCACATGCACACAGGCAGACATCACCCATGAACCACACCACTCCATAGGCAGAACACATACAGGACACCCAAAACGTCCATGACACCAAACATGCATACCACCAAGAAATTCCAGAAATGAAACACAAAATACCCAGAAGAGTCACACCACACGTACAACACCAACACGGGTAAGGCCCCCAGGGTCAGGATCCACCCATATGCCACACCCACACATAGACCGTGAAAACCCAAGAACACCACACAGAGCACTCAGAAGACACACACACACACACACACACACACACACAAATGCTGGAAGGACAGCAGACATAGGCAACACCTCCCTCACTGGCACATGACACCTCCAGCACATGCCTTCCCTACAGCACCAACACACACCTCATGCCATCCAAACTATGCCCAGCAAAAGCAACCCCACACACCCCACACTGATATCACTTGTCTAACACACACCCAACCCATTCATACCACTCGTCGTTGTCCCATCTTGAGCATGTCCATCACAAACCAGATACACATGACACAGACAACATAGAGAACACACACACACACACACCTACCCACATCATTGAGAGCACACCCACGACCCTATGCTCCACAATCACTACACCTATTCCACCCAGAACACATATCTCCTGCACACACCACCCATACTGAACACAAACGCACCACCGCCCCACCAAGTCACTCCACTGCACTATTGGCAATCAAGTCACCTACTCCCTTCACCCACACTCCACAGGCAACCAAGGAATCACGGCTCTTGCAGCATCCATGATCCATGCATCCACTGCGTACATACCAGAACTCTACCACTCACCCACATCTCACATAACTACACATGGACCACAGGAATTCCTTATATTCATCACACACACCCCAGACATATTTCAAACATACACAGTGGGCCCATGTCAAAATCAACACACAGAGGCATCTGTTACATGGATCAATGCACACTGCACAGACAGCAGAAAGTACGTGCATACACTCCATATGCAGTGGTCACATCACAAAACATACCACTTCTATACCAAAAGCTAACAACATTTAGCCCACCCAGAAGCACGCCATGCCCACACCAAAAAAACACCATACACACACGATGATTCACCACGCATACCAGGCATCTCCCACAAGCATACCAAACAGAGACCACATTAATGGGCACCCCACACACACAATCACCCCATGCCCACACCATAGATACCCCAAACTCAGCCCACTGAGTCCACACTAATCTACACAGCACACACACCAGAAGAAAAGAACACAAACAACCCACACATAACACATACCCCACTAACACAGTGCATGGATCACATGAATATACACCACCTACCCCCGACCCATAGGCATTGGAGAAGCATCAAACATCCACCATACGAAACCATCTCCATCACACACCAACGCCACGTAAAACACACAAGACACACACCATATCCATCAGACTCATGAACTGCATGCACTCAACACACCTCTAACACAGAGATACACTCACTTATGAAACACAACTATGGAAAACACACATCCACCTCAAGAGTCAGTATACCTGTCAGATTCAAACCATGCTTAAAGTTCACTGACCACACAAACAGTCACACGCACACAGACAAACACACACCTGCACACACACACACACACACACACACACAAACACAGAGTTCTGCTTCCTTCTTGGGTGGCTGTGACAGCCTGCTTATGCATAGCCAGGCTGTCTCCTTCCCCAGGCTGACTGACATGCCTTCATGAGGAAAAAGAGATTGTTCACACCTGCCCAGAATGCTAATGGCAGGGCGTGCTCTGAAAGAGCCCTTGCCTGGTAGAGTACATTCAGTCCCAGTTCCCAACACTTGAGGGTCGCCCCTCAAAGCACCCCAGCTCTCCCTTAGCCACTCCTAATGGTAGTCAGTATGGGAAGGACAGGAAAAGGAGCCAGGGCCAGAAGAATTTATTGTCTTTTGGCAGAAAGGAGCCAGGCTGCTTGTTGACAGGTCTCCCAGGTTTCCTTTTACCAAAGCCCATAGCTGATTCTTTTTCCTGATATGGGGAGCTCGGTAGGAAAGTGTGCTTGCTAGTCCCTTCCTTTTCGACATCATCACATGCTCCACTGTACTGAAGAATCTGGCCCTCGGTATCCACTTCCATGTATTGCTTCTCATTGTATACTAGCTTTAGGCCAGAGGCCACTCGAATCCTGTTTCTCAGTCAACCTGGGAATGTGGCCGAGACCTCGGGCCTGTATATTAGGTTGGGCCCCACGATTCGCTACAATCTAGTCTCAGAAAGACATGGACATGGGGAGGGAGAGCAGATTGTCATCTGGCAGCAGAGGCTGGGCTGGAGGTTCTCAGAGACACCTGGTCACATTTTCGTAGTGAAGGGAAACAGAGTTAATACAACTGTCAGATTGATTTCATTCCCATTGGAATGGACCACATGGGCCCTCCAGTAGCTCCTCTCCCAAGCTTGCTCAATTTTGAACCTTCCCTTAGCTTCCCTTCCTGGGATATGGAGCTGTGATTCACACAGCCAGCACTCACTGGTCGGTGGCAAGTTTCCCTTGCGATCCTGTGCTCAGAGTGAGCAGTCAGGGTCAGATATTGCCAAGGAATCCTGCGCTCCTGGTTGGGACTGCATGCTGATTAGCTGCATGGAGAAAGGACTGGAATGGGTGGTGAGCTGGCTCTATTCTTTGACTCCCTCTGATGCCTCCGTTTGGAAGAACAGCTGGCGTGGGCAGGCAGAGTATTCTGCCAGTCCCGGTGAGGCCTTTTTCCGAGCATATTCAGGGAATATTGACCGAAGGCCAAGTTGCCAACACAGGAGCTTCCACAGAGAGTAATCCACCACTGCTTCCCCTGGATGACTCCTATCTCTAGTCACTTGCTTGAATGGCGGAGAAATATCTAAGTTCCTCTTCTTTCTTAAAGATGAATGGAAGCCTCTGGCTGACCAACTGTCTGGTGTAGCCAGTGGAGATTTCCCATCGCTTGAATCAAGACTTGTGTCTTATTCCTGAGAAAGTTAACTCATTCGCTGACTGGGCTAGTGCTTCCATTCTGAGCATGGTTGTTTTATTGCAAAGGCAGAGTTGGGGGGGTGTGCACGACTTGGGGGAGGGGCAGAGTGAGAATCTCTGTGGAGACACCCACAGAGCACGCAGCAGGACAAGGATGTTCCATCCCACCACCCATGAAACCATGACCTCAGCTGCAACCAAGAGTCAGATACTTAAAGCACAGAGTCCACCAGGTGCTCCTATCTTTTTCTCTTTTTTCTCTAGCTAGAGGCACGCTAGAATCATTCCGTGTCCATGTCAATGAGCTGTATGCTCCTTTGAAAGAGGAGAGTACCACAGACTTCTCAGGTCTGTGGTTATGTTGCAGTGCAGGGCCCGCACAGGGCCACTCCCAGTTGGGTTTCAGAACACCTTGCACATCCAGAAACTTCAGTTGTCTGAAGAGGCTCGACAGGAAACATTGGTGTACAGGCCAAACGAGTGGTTTTGATGATAGGTGTCCTGATTCCTGGGGCAAGGGGAAACAAAGTTAGAAACAAACCCATCTCCTTCCCTGGTTGAATTTTCTGTTTGGTTCCCTTTTTGTGCAGATCCCCTTAAAAGGCACTCCCGTAACCTTCCATATTTCAAACTGTGTATTGGCTCACATTCAGGGGTCATGGAGCTCTAACTCTCACAGAATCGTCCCAGATTTTGATGAATCCTCTCTTTTGTTCTGAGGTCAGCCACCATAATTGGTGTCTGATATTGCCCCACTGAATGATGGTCCTCCAATCCAATGCAGGCACTGCATAAGGTCCAGTGCTTAGTGCACCAATCATTATCTATACAATAACCAAACACATGCCCTCTCTCATTGATTGAACTGTATAGAACACTTAGCAAGGCTCACCCTGTGGGGCTGATGAAGCCCCTGTACACTGACGCATTCCATCACAAGCCACAACACGAACTGCACACACAATACATCCACAACCCATCGCCTGCTGACACTGCACCAAGAGATCACACACAGCACACATACAACCTACACCCATAGGCTACAAAGAGAGCACACACATAAAGATGGACTCGCGACAGTTTTGAGATTTTCAAAACATGGAAACTGTGCAAACTGACTGTGTTGAAAACCTGAAGAGTTGCATTCAGGGCCCTAGTCTCGTTAGTCTGTTCCAGTAGACTCTGTTATGAGTTAATCTACTTCAGGCAGACAGTGATTCGTGGCAGTGTCTTCCCAGGTAAGTAAAGAAGATAGAACAAGGAGGGACTCAGGACAGGTTTGATACTGTGAGCTAAGTGCATGCTACGGCTCATAGACATCCATAACGTGTACTGGGACAGCATGACTAGTGGTCATCGCAACTCTCTATCTCTGTTGAAAATGCTTACATGGACGTGAGGGAAGTGTGCTTTAGGACAGACTCGTGACAGTATTGAGACTGTCAAAACATGGAAGCCGTGGGAACTGACTGTGTTGAAAACATGAAGTGTCACTTTCAGAACACTAGTCTGGGAAATCCATACCATTGTTCAAAGGAAAGTCTGTGTTCAGTGAACATAATTCAGACAGACACTCTTTCTTGGCAGTGTCTTCAATACGAGCAAAGAAGATAGAACCAAGATGGAGTCAGGGCAGGTTGGACACTGTATGTTTATTGGAGGATACGACTCTTAGGCTTCCAAAACTTATACTAGGAGAGCATGACAGGTGATCATCCCAAGCCTCTACCTCTGTCGTAAGAACATAAAATGAGGTGAAGGAAATGTGTTTTAGGACAGACTCGTGACAGGTTTGATACTGTCAAAACATGGAAACTGTGGAAACTGACTGTGTTGAAAACATGAAGAGTTGCGTACAGGGCCCTCATCTTGGAAGTCCATGCCTGTGACCATAGGAATGTCTGTGTTTAGTGAAACTCCTTCAGGCAGACACCCATTTGTGACAGTGTCTTTCTAGGTAAAGAAAGAAGATAGAACAAGGACACACTCAGGGCAGGTTAGATACTGTGTGTTAACTGTCGGCTAGGACTCTTAGGCTTCCAAAACTTATACTGGGTTAGCATGACCAGGGGTCATTCCAACTCTCTACATCTGTCGAAAATGCTTCAAACATTGTGAGAGGAGTGTGCGTTAGGACAGACACGCGACAGTTTTGAGACTACAAAACATGGAAGCTGTGGGAACTGACTGTGTTGAAAACATGAAGAGTTGCATACAGGGCCCTCATCTTGGAAGTCCATGCCAGTGACCATAGGAATGTCTGTGTTCAGTGAAACTCCTTCAAGCAGACACCCATTCGTGGCAGGTTCTTCCCAGGTGAGGAAAGAAGACACAACGAGGATGGACTCAGGGTAGGTTCAATACAGTGAGTTAAGTAAGGCAATATCTCTCAGTCTTCCAAAACATATACTGGGAGAACATGAGCGGTGTTCATCCCAACTCCCTCACTTTGTTGAAAACGCTTCAAACGTCGTGAGGGAAGTGTGTGTTAGGGCAGACTCGCAACAGTTTTGAGACTGTCTAAACATGGCAGCTGTGGGAACTGACTGTGTTGATGAGTCGCATTCAGGGCCCTAGTCTCTGAAGTCCATACGTGTGGCTTGGGAAGGTCGCTGTTCAGTGAACCCCTTCAGGTGGACACCGATTCATGACAGTGTTTTCTCAGGTGAGGAAAGAAGATCGAGGAAAGACAGACTCGGGGCAGGCTGGATTCTGTGAGTTAAGTACAGGCTATGGCTCTTAGGCTTCCAAAACGTGTACTGGGAGAGCATGATCAGTGGTCATCCCAACTCTCTACTCTGATGAAAAGGCTCAAACGTTGTCAGAGGAGTGTGCTTTAGGACAGAATCAGGAGAGTTTTGAGACTGTCAACATATGGAAGCTATGTAAACTGACTGTGTTGAAAACATGAAGTGTCACGTACAGGGCCCTCCATAGTCTCGGACGTGCATGCTTATGAGCATAGGAAGGACAGGGTTCAGTGAAACTCTGTCAGTCAGACAACCATTCATGGCAGTGTCTTCCCAGGTGAAGAAAGAAGATAGAACAAGGACAGACTCAGGGCAGGTTGGATACTGTGAGCTAATTGCAGGCTATGACTCTTAAGCTTAGAAGCATGTACTGGGAGAGCATGTCCAGTGGTAATCCCAACTCACGCCCTTTGACAAAATCGCTTATAACGACAAGAAGGAAGAGTGCTTTAGGAAGAACTGGCGACAGTTTTGAGACTGTGGAAACATGGAAGGTATGGGAACTGATGGTGTTGAAAACATGAAGAGTCGCATTCAGGGCTCTAGTCGCACAAGTCGATACCGGTTACCATAAGGTCTGTGTTCAGTGAAACATCTTCAGGTGGAAACCCATTCGTGGCAGTGTCTTCCTAGGTAAGGAAAGAAGAGGAAACAAAGACAGATTCAGGGCATTTTGGATACTGTGAGTTAAGTGGTGGCTACGGCTCTCGGGCTATGAAGAGGTATACTGAGAGAGCAAGACCAGTGGTTATCCGAACTCTCTACTTCTGTGGTAAATGCATTAAACGACGTGAAATAAGGGTGCTTTAGGACAGACTCGTGACAGTTTTGAGACTGTCAAAATATGGAAGCTGTGGGATCTGACTGTGTTGAAAACAGGAGGTGTCTCATACAGGGCCCTCCCTAGTCTTGGATGTCCATGCTTGTGATCACAGGAAGGACAGTGTTCAGTGAAATTCCTTCAGACCCACACCTGTATGTGGCAGTGTCTTCCCAGGTGAGGAAAAAAGATAGAACAAGGATGGAATCAGGGCAGGTTGATACGGTGAGCTAAGTGCAGGCTATGGCTCTTAGGCTTCCAAAACGTGTACTGGGAGATCATGACCAGTGGTCATCCCACTCACTACCTCTGTCAAAACGCTCCTAATGTCGTGAGGGAAGTGTGCTTTAGGACGGACATGCAACACTTTTGTGACTGTCAAAACATGGAAACTATGGGAACACGCTGTGATGAAAATATGAAGAATCGCGTACGGACCTTAGTCTCGGATGTCCATGCCGGTGACCTTAGGAAAGTCTGTGTTCAGTGAAACTCCTTCAGACGGACACCATTTCATGGCAGTGTCTTCCCAGTTGAGGAAACAAGATGGTACAAGGATGCACTCAGGGCAGGTTGGATACTGTGAGTTAAGTGCAGGCTAAGGCTCTTAGGCTTCCAAAACCTGTACTGGGAGAGCCTGATCAGTGGTTATCCTAACTCTCTACCTCTGTCGAAAATGCTTAAAATGACGTGATGGACGTGTGCTTTGGGACAGACTCATGACAGTTTTGAGACTGTCAAAACATGGACGCAACGGAGCTGACTGTGTTGAAAACATGAAGAGTCGCGTTCAGTGCCCTAGTCTCGGAAGGCCATACCGGTTACCATAGGGAGGTCTGTGTTCAGTGAAACTCCTTCAGGCAGACACCCATTCGTGGCAATGTCTTCCCAGGTAAGGAAAGAAGATACAACAATGTTCGACTCACGGCAAGTTGGATACTGTGAGTTAAGTGGAGGCTTCGGCTCTTAGGCTTCCAAAACGTATACTGGGAGAGCATGACCAGTGGTGATCCCAACTCACTACTTCTGTCGAAAATGCTTCAAACGTCATGAGTGAAGTGTGCTTAAGGACAGACTTGCAACAGTTTTGAGACTGTCAAAATATGGACGCTGTTGTAACTGACTCTGTTGAAAACATGAAGTGTCACATAAAGGGAAATCCCTAGTCTCGGACGTCCATGCTTGTGACCATAGGAAGGACAATGTTCAGTGAAACTCCTTAAGATGGACACCCATTGATGGCAGTATCTTCCCAGGTGAGGGAAGAAGATAGAACAAGGACTGACTCAGGGTAGTTTGGATACTGTGAGCTAAGTGCAGGCTATGTCTCTTAGGCTTCCAAAACTTATACTGAAAGAGCGTGATCTGTGGTCATCCCAACTCTCTACCTCTGTCAAAAACACTTAAAACGACATGAGTGAATTGTGCTTTAGGAATGACTCATGACAGTTTTGAGAATGTCAAAACATGGAAGCTGTGGGAACTGACTATGTTGAAAATATGAAGAGTCGCTGTCAAGGCCTTAGTCTCAGAAGTCCATACTGATTATCATATGAATGTCTGTATTCAGTGAAACTCTTCAGACTGACACTTTCATGGAAGTGTCATCCCAGGTGAGGACAGAAGATAGAACAAGATGTACTCAGGTCAGTTTGGATACTGTGAGTATAGTGGAGGCTATGGCTCTTAGGCTTCCTAAACATATACTGGGTGAGCATGAACTTTGGTCATCCCAACTCACTACCTCTGTCGAAAATGCTTCAACTGTCGTGAGGGAAGTGTTCTTTAGGAAGGATTCACCACAGTTTGAGACTGTCAAAGCATGGAAGCTCTGGTAACTAGTGTTGAAAACATGAAGAATCGTGTACACGACCCTAGACTCCGACGTCCATGCCGCGACTTAGGAACATCCGTGTTCACTGAAATTTCTTCAGATGGACACCCAATCGTGACAGTGTTTTCCAAGGTGAGGAAAGAAGATAGAACAAGGACGGACTAAGTGCAGATTGGATACTGTGAGTTAAGTGCAGGCTTCGGCTCTTAGGGTTCCAAAATGTATACTGGGAGAGCATGACCAGCGGTGAATCCAGGTCACTTCCTCTGTCGAAAACACTTCAAACATTGTGAGGGAAGTGTGCGTTAGGACGAACTCATGAAAGTTTTGAGACTGTAATAACATGGAAGCTGTGGGAACTGACTGTTTTAAAAACGAAGAGTCGTGATCAGGGCCCTAGTCTCTGAAGACCATACCGGAGGACATAGGAAGTTCTGTGTTCAGTGAAAATCATTCAGGTGGACACCCATTCGTGGCAGTGTCTTCCCAGGTGAGGAAAGAAGATACAGCAAGGATGGACTCAGGGCAGATTCGATACTGTGTGTTAAGTACAGGCAATTTCTCTCAGGCTTCCAAAACGTATACTGGGAGAGCATGATCAGTGGTCATCCCAACTCCCTAACTTTGTCGAAAACGCTTCAAACCTCGTGAGGAAATGGTGCTTTAGGATGGACTCGCGACAGTTTAAGACTATCAAAATATGGAAGCTGTGGTATTGACTGTGTTGAAAACTGAAGTGTCATGGACAGGGCACTCCCTAGTCTCAGAAGTCCATGCTTGTGACTATAAAAAGGACAGTGTTCAGTGAAACTCCTCAGATTGACATCCGTTCGTGGCAGTGTCTTCTCAGGTGTGGAAAGAAGAAAGAACAAACATGGATTCAGGGCAGGTTCGGTACTGTGATTTAAGTGGAGGCTATGGCTCTTAGGCTTCCAAAACATATACTGGGAGAGCAATACCAGTGGAAATCCCAACTCACTATCACTGTTGAAAATACTTCAAACGTCGTAAGGGAAGTTTGCTTTAGTGTGAACTCAAAACAGTTCTGAGACTGTCAAAACATGGAAGTTGTGGGACTGACTGTGAGGAAAACATGAAAAATCACATACAGGACCTTCATCTCTGACGTCGATGCCGGGGTCCTTAGGAAGGTCTGTGTTTACCTTAAACACCTTCAGGCGGACACCCATTCATGGCAGTGTCTTCCCAAGTGAGGAAAGAAAATAGAATGAGGACGGACTCAGGGCATGTTGGATACTGTGAGATAAGTGCTGGCTATGGCTCTTAGGTTTCCGAAACGTGTACAGGGAGAGCATGACCAATGGTCGTCCCAACTCTCTAACTCTGCCAAAAATGCTAAAAGCGACGAGAAGAAAGAGTGCATCAGGACAGACTCATGACAGTTTTGAGACTGTCTAAACATGGAAGCTGTGGGGAGTGCCTGTGTTGAAAACATGAAGAGTAGCGTTCAGGGCCCTTGTCTCAGATGTCCATACCGATTACCTTAGGAAGGTCTGGGTTCAGTGAAACTCAGCAGGTGGACATCCATTCATTGCAGTGTCTTCCCAGGAGAAAAAGATAGAAGAAGGATGGACTCAGGACAGGTTTGATTCTCTGAGTTACGTACAGGTTATGGCTCCTAGACTTCCAAAACATATATTGGGATAGCATGACCAGTGGTCATCGCAACTCTCTGTGTTGAAAACGCTTCAAACGTTGTGAAGATATATGATTTAGGACAGACTCCCGACTGTTTTGAAACTGTCAAAATATGGAAGCCCTGGATACTGACTGTGTTGAAACCATGAATTGTCACGTACAGAGCCCTCCCTAGTTTCATATGTCCATGCTTGTGACCGTAGGAATGATAGTGTCGCACTAGGAAAGTAGACGGAAAAATGATGTACTCAGGGCAGGTTGGATACTGTGAGCTAAGTGCAGGCTACGGCTCTTAGGCTTCCAAATCGTGTACTGTGATCATGACCATTGGTCATCCCAACTCTCTAAATCTGTCAAAATCTATTCAAACGTCATGAGGGAAGTGTGCTTTAGGACGGACTCTCGACATATTTGAGTCTGTCGAAAGGTGGCAGCTGTTGGAACTGACTGTGTTGAAAAAATGAAGAGTCACGAAAGGGCCCCAGCCTCGAACTTCCATTTTGGTTACCAAAGAAGGTCTGTGTTCAGGGAAAATCCTTCAGGCAGACAACCATTCATGGCAGTGTCTTCCCTGTGGAGGAGAAAAGATAGAACAAGGATGAACTAAGGGCAGGCTGGATAATGTGAGTGAAGTGCATTCTATGACTCTTAGGCATCCAAATTGGATATTGGCATTCACGACCTGTGGTCATCCACACTATATACTTCTGTTGAAAACGCTTCAACAGTCGTGAGGGAAGTGTACTTTTGGATGGACTTATGACAGTGTTGAGGCTCTCAAAAGGTGGAAGCTGTTGGAACTGACTGTCATGAAAATATGAAGAATTGCGTACAGGGCCCTAGTCATGGATGTCCATACCAGTGACCAAAGGAAGGTCTGTGTTCAGGGAAACTCCTTGAGAGTTTTGGCTCAGTGTCTTCCCAGTTGAAAAGAAGTTAGAACAAGGACGGACTCTAGGCAGGCTGGCTACTGTGAGTGAAGTGCAGTGTAAGGTTCTTAGGTGTTGAAACCTCATATTGGTATAGCACGACCTATGGTCATCCACACTGTCTACCTCTGTCGAAAACACTTCAAACGTTGTGAGTGAAGTGTGCTTTAGGACGGACTCGTGACAGGGTTGAGGCTCTCGAAAGATGGAAGCTGTTGGAAATGAATGTGTTGAAAATATGAAGAGTCGCATACTGGGCCCCAGTCTCAGACGTCCATACCGGTGACCATAGGAAAGTCTGTGTTCAGGTAATCTCCTTCAGGCAGACACCCATTCGTGGCAGTGTGTTCCCAGTTGAGGAAAGAAGATAGAACAAGGAAGGACTCTGGACATTTTGGAAACTGTGAGTAAAGTGCAGACTACATCTCTTAGGCCTCCAAAACGTATATTGGCAGAGCACGAAATGTGGTCATCCACACTGTCTACCTGTGTCAAAAACGCTTCAGTCGTCGTCTGGGAAGTGTGCTTTAGGACGGACTCACGAAAGCATTGAGGCTGTCCAAGGGTGGAAGCTGTTGAAACTGACTGTGTTGAAATCATGAAGAGTTGTGTAAAGGGACCTAGTCTCAGACGTCCATACCGGTGACCATGGGAAGGTCTGTGTTCAGGCAAATTCCTTCTGGAGGACACCCATCGTGGCAGTGTCTTCTCAGTTGAAGAAAGAATATAGAGCAAGGAAGGACTCTGGGCAGGTTGTATACTTTGAGTGAGTTGGAGTCTACTGCCGTTAGGCGTCAAAATCGTATATTAGCAGAACACAACCCACAGTCATCCACACTGTTTACCTCTTTTGAAAACTCTTCAAACACCGTGAGGGAAGTGTTCTTTTTCTTTAATTTTTTATTTCTTTTCAGCGTAACAGTATTCATTGTTTTTGCACCACACCCAGGGCTCTAGGCAATCCGTGCCCTCTCTAATACTCACCACCTGGTTCCCCCAACCTCCCAACCTCCTCCCCTTCAAAACCCTCAGATTGTTTTTCAGAGTCCATAATCTCTCATGGTTCACCTCCCCTTCCAATTTCCCTCGACTCCCTTCTCCTCTCCATCTCCCCTTGACCTCCATGCTATTTGTTATGCTCCACAAATACATGAAACCATATGATAATTGACTCTCTCTGCTTGACTTATTTCACTCAGCATCATCTCTTCCAGTCCTGTCCAAGTTGCTACAAAAGTTAGGTATTCATCCTTTCTGATGGAGGCATAATACTCCATAGTGTATATGGACCTCATCTTCCTTATCCATTCGTCTGTTGAAGGGCATCTTGGTTCTTTCCACAGTTTGGCAACCGTGGCCATTGCTGCTATAAACATTGGGGTACAGATGGCCCTTCTTTTCACTACATCTGTATCTTTGGGGTAAATACCCAGTGGTGTATTCGCATGGTCATAGAGAAGCTCTATTTTTAATTTCTTGAGGAATCTCCACACTGTTTTCCGAAGTGATTGAACCAACTTGCATTCCCACCAACAGTGTTAGAGGGTTCCCCTTTCTCCACATCCTCTCCAACACATGTTGTTTCCTATCTTGCTAATTTTGGCCATTAGAACTGGTGTAAGGTGGTATTTCAATGAGGTTTTCATTTGAATCTCCATGATGGCTAGTGATGATGAACATTTTTTCATGTGTCTGATAGCCATTTGTATGTCTTCATTGGAGAAGTGTCTGTTCATATCTTCTGCCCATTTTTTAATATAAACATTTGATTTCTTGTTTTTGTATTTTGGTGGGTAAATACCCAATAGTGCAATTACTGGTTGTACCGTAGTACTATTAGTAACTTTGTGGGGTGTTTCCACATGGTTTTCTTTTTTTTTTTGTAGTTTTTAAAATCATTTTTTAAATTTATTTTCAGCATAACAGTATTCATTGTTTTTGTACCACACCCAGTGCTCTATGCAATCCGTGCCCTTTCTAATACCCACCACCTGGTTCCCCCAACCTCCCACCCGCCCACCTCTTCAAGCCCTTCAAATTGTTTTTCAGAGTCCATAGTCTCTCATTGTACACCTCCCCTTCCAATTTCCACCAACTAGCTGTTCCTAACTCCCCATGTCCTCCATGGTATTTGTTATGCTCCACAAATAAGTAAAACCATAAGATAACTGACTCTCTCTGCTTGACTTTGTTCACTCAGCATAATCTCTTCCAGTACCATCCATGTTGTTACAAAAGTTCGGTATTCATCCTTTCTGATGTAGGCATAATATTCCATAGTGTATATGGACCACATCTTCCTTATCCATTCATCCCTTGAAGGGCATCTTAGTTCTTTCCACAGTTTGGCAACCGTGGCCATTGCTGCTATAAACATTGGGGTACAGATGGCCCTTCTTTTCACTACATCTGTATCGTTGAGGTAAGTTCCCAGTAAGCAATTTCATAGGGAAGTTCTATTTTTAATTTCTTGAGGAATCTCCACGCTGTTCTCCAAAGAGGCCGCACCAACTTGCATTCCCACCAACAGTGGAAGAGGTTTCCAGTTTCTTCACATCCCCTCAACACATGTTTTTCCCTGTCCTGCTAATTTTGGCCATTCTAACTGGTGTAAGGTGGTATCTCAAGTGGTTTAATTTGAATCTCCCTGATGGCTAGTGTTGATGAACATTTTTTCATGTATCTGATAACCATTTGTATGTCATCATTGGAGAAGTGTCTGTTCATATCTTCTGCCCATTTTTTGATATGATTATCTGTTTTGTGTGTGTTGAGTTTGAGGAGTTCTTTAGAGATCCTGGATATCAATAATTTGTCTGTACTGTCAATTGCAAATAGCTTCTCCCATTCCGTGGTTTGCCTCGTTGTTTTCTTGACTGTTTCTTTGCTGTGCAGAAGCTTTGGATTTTGATGAAGTCCCAAAAGTTTATTTTGGCTTTTGTTTCCTTTGCCTTTGGA
This sequence comes from Lontra canadensis, assembly GCF_010015895.1. NCBI lineage: Eukaryota > Metazoa > Chordata > Mammalia > Carnivora > Mustelidae > Lontra > Lontra canadensis. Next base: position 17,096 of record NW_022631473.1, read on the forward strand.
GACATATCTTGAAAGAAGTTGCTGTGGCTGATACCGAAGAGATTACTGCCTAGGTTCTCCTCTAGGATTCTGATGGATTCCTGTCTCACGTTGAGGTCTTTTATCCATTTTGAGTTTATCTTTGTGTAAGGTGTAAGAGAATGGTCGAGTTTCACTCTTCTACATGTAGCTGCCCAGTATTCCCAGCACCATTTATTGAAGAGACTGTCTTTTTTCCACTGTATATTTTTCCTGTTTTGTCGACGATTAACTGACCATAGAGTTGATGGTCCATATCTAGGCTCTTTACTCTGTTCCACAGGTCTATGTGTCTGTTTTTATGCAGGTACCATCCTGTCTTGGTGATCACAGCTTTGTAGTAAAGCTTGAAATCAGGAAACGTGATGCCCCCAGTTTTATTTTTGTTTTTCAACATTTTCTTAGCGATTCGGGGTCTCTTCTGGTTCCATACAAATTTCTGCATTATTTGCTCCAGCTCTTGGAATAACAGCGGTGGAATTTTGATTGGAATGGCATTAAAAGCATAGATTGCTCTAGGCAATATAGACATTTTAACAATGTTTATTCTTCCAATCAAAGAGCATGGAATGGTCTTCCATCTTTTTGTGTCTTCTTCAATTTCTTTCATGAGTGTTCTGTAGTTCCTCGAGTACAAATACTTTACCTCTTCGGTTAGGTTTATTCCCAGGTATCTTATAGTTCTTGGTGCTATAGTAAACGGAATAGATTCTCTAATTTCCCTTTCTGTATTTTCATTGTTCGTGTATAAGAAATCCACTGATTTCTGTACATTGACTTTGTATCCTGCCACGTGACTGAATTGCTGTATGAGTTCTAGTAGTTTGGGGGTCGAGTCTTTTGGAATTTCCATATAAAGAATCTTGTCATCTGAGAAGAGAGAGAGTTTGACTTCTTCATTGTCAATTTTGATACCTTTTATTTCTATTTGTTGTCTGAACGCTGTTGTTAGGACTTCTAATACTATGTTAAACAAGAGTGGTGAGAGTGGGCATCCTCGTCGTGTTCCTGATCTCAACGGGAAGGCTGCCAGCTTTTTCCCATTGAGGAAGATATTTGCTGTGGGTCTTTCATAGATAGATTTGATGAAGTTCAGGAATGTTCTCTCTATCCCTATACTTTGAAGCGTTTTAATCAGGAACGGATGCTGGATTTTGTCACTTTCTTTTTCTGCATCAATTGAGAGGACCATGTGGTTCTTCTCTCTTTCCTTATTAATTTGTTCTATCACATTGATTGATTTGTGAATGTTGAACCATCCGTGTAGCCCAGGAATGAATCCCACCTGGTCATGGTGGATCATCTTTTCAATATGCTGTTGGATCCCGTTTGCTAGGATCTTGTTGAGAATTTTAGCATCCATATTCATCAGTGATATTGGTCTGAAATTCTCATTTTTGGTAGGGTCTTTGCCTGGTTTGGAGATCAGGGTAATGCTGGCTTCATAGAGTCTGTAAGTTTGCCTTCTACTTCAATTTTTTGAAACAGCTTCAGGAGAAAAGGTGTCATTTCTTCTTTGAAAGTTTGGTAGAATTCTCCAGGGAATCTGTCAGGTCCTGGGATCTCGTTTTTTGGAGGTTTTGATCATTGCTTCAATCTCGTTACTAGATATCGGTCTATTTAGGTTGTCGATTTCTTCCTGGTTCAATTTTGGGAGTTTATGGTTTTCCAGGAATGCATCCATTTCATCCAGGTTGCATAGCTTATTGGCATAAAACTGTTGATAATAACTTCTGATGATTATTTCCACTTCCTTGGTTTTAGTTGTGATCTCTCCCTTTTCATTCATAATTTTATTAATTTGGGCTTTCTCTCTTTTCTTTTGGATTAGTGTGGCCAACGGTTTATCGATCTTATTGATTCTTTCAAAAAACCAGCTTCTCCTTTCATTGTTACATTCTACTGTATCTCTGGTTTCTATCTCATTGACCTCAGCTCTAATCTTGATTATTGCCCTTCTTATGTGTGGAGTTGGTTTGTTTTGTTGTTGATTCTCCAGTTCTTTAAGGTGTAGAGACAGCTGCTGTGTTCTGGATTTTTCAATTTTTTGATGGAGACTTGAATGGCTATGTATTTCCCCCTTAGGACCACCTTTGCTGTTTCCCATAGGTTTGGAATGAAGTGTTTTCATTCTCATTGGTTTCCATGAATTGTTTCAGTTCTTCTTTGATCTCCTGGTTGATCCAAGCATTCTTAAGCAAGGTGGTCTTTAGCTTCCAGGTGTTTGAGTTCCTTCCAACGTTTCCTTGTGATTGAGCTCCAGTTTCAAGGCATTGTGATCTGAGAATATGCAGGGAATTATCTCAGTCTTTTGGTATCAGTTGAGTCCTGATTCGTGACCCAGTATGTGGTCTATTCTTGAGAAGGTTCCATGTGCACTTGAGAAGAATGAGTATTCTGTTGTCTTAGGGTGGAATGTTCTGTATATATCTATGAGGTCCATCTGGTCCAGTGTGTCATTCAATGCTCTTGTTTCTTTATTGATTTTCTCCTTCGATGATCTGTCTATCTCTGAGAGAGGCGTGTTAAGATATCCTACTATTAATGTATTCATATCAATATGACTCTTTATCTTGATTAACGGTTTTCTTATGTAATTGGCTGCTCCCATATTGGGGGCATAGATATTTACAATTGTTAGATCATCTTGGTGGATAGTCCCTTTAAGAATTATGTAGTGTCTTTCTGTATCTCTGACTACAGTCTTTAGTTTAAAATCTAATTTATCTGATATGAGAATCACTACCCCAGCCTTCTTTTGAGGTCCATTGGCATGAAAGATGCTTCTCCATCCCTTCACTTTCAGTCTGGGTATATCTTTAGCTTCAAAATGGGTCTCTTGTAGACAACATATGGATGGGTCCTGTCGTTTTATCCAATCTGCAACCATGTGCCATTTTATGGGCGCATTTAGGCCATTCACATTGAGAGTGATTATTGATAGATATGTTTTTATTGACATCGTGTTACCTTTGAAGTCTTTCTTTCTGTGGATTGTCTCTATATCTCTGTTCAATGCTATTCGTAGGATTTTTCCTCTTTTATAGTACCACCCCTTAATATATCCTGCAGTGTCGGCTTAGTGGTTGCATAGTCTTTTAAGCCTTGCCGGTCTTGGAAACTCTTTATCTCTCCACCCATTTTGAATGTCATTCTTGCTGGATAAAGTATTCTTGGCTGCAAGTTGTTCTCATTTTCTGCCCTGAATATATCTTGCCAGCCCTTTCTGTCTTGCCAGGTCTCTGTGGACAGGTCTGACGTTATTCTGATGGGCTTTACTCTGTAAGTAAGGAGCCTCTTTGTCCTTGCGGCTTTCAAGAGATTATACCTACAATTATGATTCCTCAATTTGACTATCAGGTGCCTTGATTTTTTGGAATCTATAATCTTGGGTGGAGACCGTTTTGGCCTCTAGTACATGCACGCTTGTTCCATTCGCGAGATTGGGAAAATTTTCATGAAGAACTTGTTCCACTACATCTTCTAGACTTCTTTCTTTCTCCTCCCCTTCAGGGATTTCAATAATTCTGACTTTGGAATGTTTCATGGCATCATTTATTTCCCTGATTCTGTTTTGTGGTTTCTAAGCTGTTTGTTCCAGGCTTCCTCCTGATCCTTTGTCTCTATCTGTTTGTCCTCCAGATCACTTATTCTATCTTCTGTCTCATTTACCCTAGCTTTGAGAGAATTTAGATTAGATTGGAACTCATTGATAGCATTTTGAACCTCATCCCTGGTAGCTTTTAGCTCTGCCCTAACATTGTGAACATCATCTCTGGTCTCTTTCAGCTAGGCCCTAATCAGTTCCGTTTGGTCATCCATTGCTTTCTCCAGCCTAGCTATTGCCTGGATAATTGTTAGTCTGAATTCTCTTTTGGACATATAGTCTATGTTGATAGCTATTAGCTCTGTTGCAGAAGGTCCATCCTCTGTATTTTTCTTCTGTTGGGCATTCCTCCTCCTAGTCATTTTGGTGAGAGATGACTGAACAGATGTAGCTGGATGTGTCGACCGTGGTGCAGTCAAGGTGCACCCTGGGACACCTCTGAGCAATAAGGATTCCCCACCCAAACGAGAGAAAAAAAGAAAAGAAAAAGAGAAAAAAGAGAGAGAGAGAGACAGGAAGGAAAGGGAAGATAAAAGAGAAGGTTCCGCCCAAATGACACCCAAGTTAAGACTGATGAAGTATACAAACAAAAACAGACAAGCAAAAGACTGATAAAAGTATATGACAATAGAAAAAAAATAATAGTCATATATATATATATATACATATACATATATATGTATATATATATATATGCAAATAAAGGACGAACCTGGTCAAAAAGAACCCCAAGTAAAATATTTATATACTATCAGGACAAACACAAAAACACAGAAACACTGGTGGAAGAAAAAGTTTGGAAAGTGGTTATAAATTCTGTGTGGGCAAGGAAGGTTGTTTTGATTCTTCCTGGATGTATCTTGATATCTTTGTTAAAGGACTCAACTTTCCTACGGTAAAGGGGGATTAAAAATTGGTTTACCTATAGGGGTAGTATTGATTGGGGAAAGGGGATTACTTTGAAGTTTAACTCTATATGAATATTAGAAAATAAAAATAAAAAAGGAATAAACTAAACTAAATTAAAATTAAAAAAATTAAAAAAATAGAAATGCAAAAGAAAAACACAGGTGTATGTATCAAAAAGTTCAGGTTAGAAGGTTATTATGGAATTTGATGTACTGGACAGCTCGCTGTGATGGTAAATAGGTTAACAAATTATCTATATTTAAAAAATGAGCCAGAATAGTGGGAACAAATTAAAAATAAAAGTTGTCCTATGAAGTAGTGGTGGTGGTTCTCTTGTAGTCTTTATTTTTTTTTTTCCTTTCCTGGTTGCTTTTCTGGGGGCGGGGCCTGCCACGTGGGTTTTCAGTCAATGATGTTCCCTGAGTTAAGTCTTCCAGTCCCCCTGAAGGGGGAGGGCTCTGAGGAAACCAGTTTTTTCAGGCTTTTGTTCTCTGGAGGTTTTTATGTTTGTTCACCTTTTTTTTTCCCTCTCCCCTTGAGGGCTTTTGATGGTTTTTGTAGGTTTAGAGGAAAGCAAACTGCACCCTGACCTCCCTCTCAGAGAGAAGCCTCAGTCTGTTCTTCTGTGGGTGTTGCAGAGCCCATGTAAATCCCCCCGTGGCCGCTGGCAGAGCAGGTTCCGAGTTGCTGTCCCTGGGGATGCAGGATCTTCTGCCTGTACCCAGAACGAAAGCAGCGGAAGCTGTTTGGGCAGCTCCAGACCACCAGAGAGGTTCCAAGCAGCGATCACACACTGAGATTTTCCCACCGGCATGGGCTGGGAGTGCCTGGTCTTTCTGGGTCTAAGAGCACCTGGCTTGCACGCACCTCTTTCAGGGGAGGCTGTGGGTCGCGCGAGGGGAACGGGGCACAGTTTTGAAAGCACCAGGCTGGGCCTTCGTGCACCTCTCTCAGGGGAGAGTTTAGGGTGCACCTCTTAGGCTCTGAAACAATGGCACTTGTCAAAGAGCGCAGGCTGGGCCTTTGTACCTCTCTCAGGGGAGGATAAGGGGCACGCGCATCTCAGGCTCTGTATCAGGGCTCATGCGATCTGGCATGGCTCCCATCCCCTCACAGGGGCCAGAACCCATGCAATCTTGGGTGCGTTGGAGGCTCAGGGACCAAGACCTGGTTTCTCCGCCGCACTCTCTCTGGCTCAGAGCCATGGGAGGCTGTCCTGGGACCGGGGACTTAAGCCCCTGACCCTAGCTGCCCTGATTCCCACAGTCCCCCCCCGCCCCGGGATCTTTTGCTCTTTTGGAGTGCTTTCAACCAGTCTCCAAGTTAATGCTGGTCCCCAGATGCAGGGCACTCTGGCTCTTATTACGGGTATTACTTTCCAACCACTCACCTCTGGTGGCTCCCGCCTCCTTTTGTTTATATCAGTCTGCCTTTCCCACTCCGCTTTACCTGCCCACTGGCGTCTTCTGCCCCTGTAGAGATCCAGATGTGTATAATTCTGATCTCAGGCTGATTTCATGGGTGATCAGAGTTCTTTGGTAGGTAATCAGCTCACTTTAAGGTACAGGTTGAAAAGGAGCTTCCTTCTACTTCCCCACCATCTTGTCCCTCTTCTGCCCATTTTTTAATATGATTGTTTTGTGTGTGTTGAGTTTGAGGAGTTCTTTATAGATCCTTTAAAAGATATCAACCTTTTGTCTCTACTGTCATTTGCAAATATATTCTCCCATTCCGTGTGTTGCCTCTTTGTTTTGTTGACTGTTTCCTTTGCTGTGCATAAGTTTTTGATCTTGATGAAGTCCCAAAAGTTCATCTTTGCTTTTGTAACCGTTGCCTTTGGAGACATATCTTGAAAGAAGTTGCTGTGGCTGATATAGAAGAGGTTACTGCCTATGTTCTCCTCTAGGATTCTGATGGGTTCCTGTCTCACCTTTAGGTCTTTTACCCATTTTGAGTTTATCTGTGTGTACGGTGTAGAGAATGGTTGAGTTTCATTCTTCTGCATATAGCTGTCCAGTTTTCCCTGCACCATTTATTGAAGAGACTGTCTTTTTCCACTGTATATTTTTTCCTGTTTTGTCGAAGATTATTTGCCCATAGATTTGAGGGTCCATATCTGGGCTCTCTACTCTGTTCCACTGGTCTATGTGTCTGTATATATGCCAGCACCATGCTGTCTTGGTGATCACAGCTTTGTAGTAAAGCTTGACATCAGGTAATGTGATGCCCCCAGTTTAATTTTATTTTTTTAAAGATTTTATTCATTTATTTGACAGAGAGAGGTCACAAGTAGACAGAGAGGCAGGCAGAGAGAGAGAGAGAGAGAGGGAAGCAGGCTCCGTACTGAACAGAGAGCCCGATACAGGACTCGATCCCATTACCCTGAGATCATGACCTGAGATGAAGGCAGTGGCTTACCCCACTGAGCCACCCAGGAGCCTCCCCCCCCAGTTTTATTATTGTTTTTCAATATTTCCTTAGCGATTCAGGGTCTCTTCTGATTCCATACAAATTTTAGGATTCTTTGATCCACCTCTTTGAAAATTAACAGTGGAATTTTGATTGGAATGGCATTAAAAGTGTAGATTGGTCTAGGCAGTAGAGACATTTTAACAAAGCTTATTCTTCTGATCCATGAGCATGAAATGGTCTTCCATCTTTTTGTGTCTCTGAGGGAAGTATTCTTTAGGAAGGACTCGAGACAACGTGAGGCTGTCGAAACGTGGAAGCTGTTGGAACTAACTGTGTTGAAAACATGAATAGTCGCGTTCAGAACCCTACTCTTGGACGTCCATACCAGTGACTATAGGAAGGACTGTGGTCAGGGAAACGCCTTCAGGTGGACACCCATTCGTGGCAGTGTCTTCCCAGTTGAGGAAAGAAGATAGAACAAAGTCGAGCTTTGGGCACGTTGGATAATGTGATTGAAGTGCAGGCTACTGGTCTTAGGCGTCGAAATTGTATATTGGCAGAGCACCAACTGTGGTCATCCACACTGTCTAACTCTGCTGAAAATGCTTCAAACATCACGAGGGAAGTGTGCTTTAGGACAGACGCGTGACAAGGTTGAGGCTGTCAAAAGGCCGAAGCTGATGGAACTTAATGTGTTAAATACATGGAGAGTTGCGTACAGGGCCCTAGTCTTAGACGTCCATTCTGGAACCATAAGAAGGTATGTGTACAGGGAAACGCCTTCAGGCGGACACCCGTTATTGGCAGTGTATTCCAAGTTGAGGAAAGAAGATAGAAAAAGGTTGGACTTTGGGCAGATTGGAAAATGTGAGTGAAGTTCAGGCTATGGCCCTTAGGTGTCCAAAATTTATATTCGCAGAGCACGACCTGTGGTCATCCACACTGTCTACCTCTGTTGAAAATGCTTCAAATGTCGTGAGGGATGTGTGCTCTAGGACGGACTCGTGACAGGGTAGAGGTTGTCGAAAGGTGTAAGCTATTGGAACTGACAGTGGTGAAAATATGCAGTGTCACGTACTGGGCCCTAGTCTCAGACATCCATACCAGAGACCATAGGAAGCTCTATGTTCAGGGAAAATCCATCAGTCAGACACCCATTTGTGCAGTGTCTTCCCAGTTGAGGAAAGAAGATAGAACAAGGATGGACTGAGGGCAGATTGGATACTGTGAGTGATGTGTAGGCTATGGCTCTAGGGTCTAAATCGTATACTGGCAGAGCACGACCTGTGGTCTTCCACACTGTCTACCTCTGTAGAAAGGCTTCAAATGTTGTAGGGAAGTGTGCTTTTGGATGGACTCACAACAGGTTTGAGGGTGTTGAAAGGTGGAGTCTATTGGAACTGTGTTGAAAATATGAAGAGGCACGTACAGGGCCCCAGTCTCGAACACCATACCAGTGACCATAGGAAGTTCTGTGTTGAGGGAAACTCCTTCAGGCAGACACCCATTCGTGTCAGTGTCTTCCCAGGTGAGGAAAGAAAATGAACAAGGACGGACTCTGGGTAGGGTCTAAACTGTCAGTGAAGTGCAAGCTATGGCTCTTAGGCATCCAAATCATATATTGGCAGAGCACAACCTCTGGATATCCACACTGTCTATGTCTGTCGAAAACGCTTCAAACGTGGTGAGGGAAGTATGCTTTTGCATGGACTCGTGCAGGGTTGAGGCTGTCGAAAGGTGGAAGCTGTTGGAACTGACTGTGTTGAAAATATGAAGAGTTGCATACAGGGCCACAGTCTCGAACGTCCGTACCATTGACCATAGGAAGGTTTGTATTCAGGGATATTCCTGCATACAGACACCAATTCGTGGCAGTGTCTTCCCAGGTGAGGAAGGAAGATAGAACAAGAACGGACACTGGGCATGTCCGATACTGTGAGTGAAGTACAGGATATGGCTCTCAGGTGTGCAAAACATATATTGGCGGAGCACGACCTGTGGTCATTCACACTGTCTACCTCTTTTGGAAAACACTTAAAACGTCATGAGGGAAGTGAGCTTTAGGACGGACTAGAGACAGAGTTGAGGCTGTGGAAAGGTGAATGCTGATGGAAATGACTGGTGAAAACATGAAGTGTGCCATACAGGGCCCTAGTGTTGGACGTCCATACCAGAGACCATAGGAATGTCTGAGTTCAGTGAAACTTCTTCAGTCGGACACTCATTTGTGTCAGTGTTTTCCCTTGCACCACCCATGAAATTATGAGCTCGGCTCCAACCAAGAGTCAGATATTTAACACAGAGAGCCCACAAAGTGCTCCCATCTTTTCCTCTGATTCTCTAACTAGAGGGACCCTACGAATCATTCTATGTCTGTGTCAATTGGCCACATATGCTTCCTTGATATAGGAGACAACCACAGACTTCTCAGGACTGTGGTTATGTTGCAGCACAGGCCCCTCCCATTTGGGATTCAGAAATCCTGGCACATTCAGAAACTTCCACTGTCTGACAAAGCTCAGCAGGAAACAGGTGTTTAGGCCAAAAGAGCGGTTTTCATAAGAGATGGCCTCATTCCTGGAACAAGGAGAAACAAACTTAGATGTCTCCTTCCCTGTTTGAATTTCTGCTTGGTTCCCTTATTGTACAGATCCCCATTAAAGGCACTCCCATAACATTCCACATTTGGAACAGTGTCTTGGCTCACATTCAGGGGTCATGGAGCTCTCACTCTCACAGAATCGTCCCAGATTGTGATGAATCCTCGCTTTTGTTCTGAGGTCAGCCACCATAATTGGTGTCTGATATCACCCCACCAAACAATGGTCCTCCAACACAGTGCTGGCTCTGCGTAATTTCCAGTGCTAGTGAACCAATGATTATCCGTATATTCACTAAACACATGCCCTCTCTCATTGACTACACTGTATGGAACTCATAGCCAGGCACACCCCACGGGCCTGACGAAGCCCCCGTACACTGATGCATTCCATCACATGTCACAGCACCAAGTGCACACACAAACCATCCACAACCTGTCACCTGCTGACACCGCACCAAGACATCACAACACAGCACACATACAACCTACACCCATAGGCTACAAAAAGAACACATCCATACAGGCATACAGCCGACACACACCACTCCCACAGACAACACAGACATATACACAGCCCTCACTTTTAACACAGAAAACTCACAGGAGACACATACACCACACACAGCAAACCTACGTCACACACATGGGAATCCATATAACCACCCCGTCACCACATGCAGTGCCCCGATGCAACCTACACCAAACAAGGGCCAAACCCAAGACTCTTGAAGGACAAACGGAGCACAAGCCTAGCAGAGAAACAGAAAACAATCTGCAAGTTCTCAACACACACACACACACACACACCCTTACACACGTGCACGTGTGTGCACACAATGCGTGCAAATCACACAATACATGCCATACACCCATCCAAAACTATACACTGCAGACCTAAACCATTCACACCCATTTCATCGACCTCCAATGCAAAAGCGTAACCCCCATAAAACCCGCTATGATCTACACATATAGATCACCTGCATGGAATGGCGATGTTACACACAAACTCATCGAAGGCACACACATCTATATCCTACCAAAACTCACACGCACGACAAACACCAGACTACTACCTCGTGGACGACACACTACCCTCACCTGGACCTCAAAAACACATCACAAGTACACCTCACACACACAGCACATATGTCAAAGGGTCACATGGCCAAACACCCACCCAAAGCCTACAGGCGTGTACTCCACTAAAATGAAATATGCCACACGCACATAGGCAGACATCACCCATGAACCACAACACTACATAGGCAGGACACACACAGGACACCCAAAATGTCCCATGACACCAAACATGAATACTGCCAAGAAATTCCAGAAATGGAACACAAAATTCCCAGAAGAGTCACACCACACCTACAACACCAACATGGGTAAGGCCACCAGGGACGGAATCAACCCATATACCAGACCCAAACATAAACCGTGAAAACCCATGAACACCACAAAGCACTCAGAGGAGACGCACACACACAAACACAAAAACACACAAACTGGAATGACAGCAGACATAGGCAACACGTCCCTGACTGGCACATGACACCTCCAGCAAATGCCAATCCTACAGCACCAACACACACCTCATGCCATCCAAACTATGCTCAGCAAAAGCACCCCCACACAGCCCACACTGATATCACTTGTTTAACACAGACCCAACCCATTCATACCACTCGTCCTTGTCCCATCTTGCGCATGGCCATCACAAACCAGATACACATGACACAGACAACATAGAGAACACACACACACACCTAGCCACATCATTGAGAGCACACCCACGACCCTATGCTCCACAATCACTACACCTATTCCACCCAGAACATATATCTCAAGCACACACAACCCATACAAAACACAAACGCACCACCACCCCACCAAGTCACTCTGCTCCACTATGGGCAATCAAGTCACCACTCCCCTCACCCACACTCCACAGGCAACCAAGGAATCACGGCACTTGCAGCACCCACAATCCGCACATCCACTGCCTACATTACACAACTCTACCCCTCACCCAACCTCACATCACTACACATGGACCACAGAAATGCCTTATGTTCATCACACACACCCCAGACATATGCCAAACACACACAGTGAACCCATTCCAAAACCAACACACACAGCCATCTGTTACAGGGATCAATGCACACTGCACAGACAGCATAAAGTATGTGCATCCACTCCATAGGCAGCAGTCACATGACAACACACACCACTTCTATAACAGAAGTTCACAACACCTAGCCCACCCAAAAGCACGCCATGGACACAGCACACAAACACCATAAACACACCATGATTCACCACGCAACCAGCTATCTCCCACAAGCATACCACACAGCGACCACATTAATGGGAACCCCCACACACACACCCTGCACACACCATAGATACCCCAAACTCAGCCCACCGAGTCCACCCTAAACTACACCACACACACACCAGAAGAAAAGAACACAAACAACCCACACACAACATATACCCCACTAACACAGTGCATGGATATCATGAATACACTCCACCAACCCCCAACCATAGACATTGGAGAAGCATCAAATATTCACCATACGAAACACATCTCCAACACACACCAACGCCACTTAAACACACAAGACACACAACATATCCATCAGACTCGTGAACTGCGTGCACTCAACACACCTCTAACACAGAGATACACTCACTTATGAAACAAAACTATGGAAAACACACAAACACCTCAAGAGTTCAAGAGTCAGAACACCTGTCAGATTCAAACCACGCTGAAACAACACCGACCACACAGTCTCACACACACACACACACACACACACACACACACACACACAGAGTTCTGCTTCCTTCTTGGGTGGCTGGTGTCAGCCTGCTTATGTATAGCCAGGCTGTCTCCTTCCCCAGGCTGACTGACATGCCTTCAGGAGGAAGAAGAGATTGTTCACACCTGCCCAGAATGCTCCATGGCAGGTCGTCCTCTGCAAGAGCCCTTGCCTGGTAGAGTGCACTGAGTCCCAGTTCCCAACAATTGAGTGTCGCCCCCCAAAGCACCCCAGCTCTCCCTTGGCCACTCCTAATGGTAGTCAGTATGGGAAGGACAGGAAAAGGAGCCAGGGCCGGAAGCATTTATTGACTTTTGGCAGAAAAGAGACAGGCCGTTTGTTGACAGGTCTCCCAGGTGTAGACTCTGGGGGTTCCCTTTGCCTAAGCCCAGAGCTGATTCTTATTCCTGATATGGGGAGCTCGCTGGGAAATTGCGCTTGCTAGTCCCTTCCTTTTCGACACAGCACACATGCATCACATGCTCCTCTGTACTGAAGAAATCTGACCCTCGGTATCCACTTCCATGCATTGCTTCTCATTGCATACTAGTTTTAGGCCTGAGGCCATTCGAATCCTGTTTCTCAGTCAACCTGGGAGTCTGGCTGAGACCTCGGGCCTGTACATGAGGTTGGGCCCCAGGATCCACTACAATCTAGTCTCAGAAATACATGGACATGGTGAGGGAGAGCGGAATGTCATCTGGCAGCATAGGATGGGCTGGAGGTTCTCAGAGACACCTGGTCACATTTCCGTAGCAAAGGGAAACAGAGTTAATACAACTGTCAGATTGATTTCATTCTCATTTGAATGGACCACATGGGCCCTCCTGTAGCTCTTCTCCCAAACTTGCTGAATTTCGAACCTTCCCTTGGCTTCCATTCCTGTGACATGGAGCTGTCATTCACACATCCAGCACTCATTGGTCGGTGGCAAGTTTCCCTTGTGGTCCTGTGCTCAGAGGGAGCAGTCAGGGTCAGATATTGCCAAGGAATATTGGGCTCCTGCTTGGGACTGCATGCTGCTTGGCTGCATGGAGGAAGGACTGGAATGGGTGGTCATCTGGCTCTATTCTTTGACTCCCTCTAATGCCTCCGTTCAAAAGACCAGCTGGCGAGGGCGGGCAGGGTATTCTGCCAGTGTTGGTGATCCCTTTTTCCAAGCATATTCAGGGAATATTGACCGAAGGCCCAGTTGCCAACACAAGAGCATCCATAGAGAGTAATCCACCATTGTTTCCCCTGAACAACTCCTATCTCTAGTCACTGGCTGGAAGGGCGGAGAAAGATCTAAGGCCAGACGCGGTTCCTCTCTTTCTAAAGGATGAATTGAAGCCTCTGGCTGACCAACTCTCTGGTGTAGCCAGTGGAGGTTTCCCGTCGCCTGAATCCATACTTGGATTCAACTCGTTGGGAGACTGGGCTAGTGCTTCCATTCTGAACATGGTTGTTTTGTTGCAAAAGCAGGGTTGGGCGGTGCGACAAACTTGGGGTAGGGGCAGAGTGAGAGAATCTCTGTGGAGACTCCCCAGGGAGCACACAGCAGGACAAGGATGTTCCATCCCACCACCCATGAATCCATGACCTCAGCTGCAACCAAGAGTCAGATCCTTAATGCACAGAGCCTTCCAGGTGCTCCTATCTTTTTCTCTTTTTTCTCTAGCTAGAGGGACCCTACATTCATTCCGTGTTCATGTCAATGAACTATATGCTCCTTTGAAATAGGATACTACCATACACTTCTCAGGCCTGTGGTTATGTTCCAGCACATGGCGTGCACTGGGCTACTCCCTCTTGGATTTCAGAACACCTGGCACATCCAAGAACTTCAGGTGTCAGAAGAGGCTCGGCAGGAAACCTTGGTGTACAGGCCAAATGAGCGGTTTTGATGAGCGGGGGCCTCATTCGTGGGGCAACGGGAAACAAACTTAGATGTCTCCTTCCCTGGTTAAATTTTCTGTTTAGTTCCCTTTCTTGCAGATCCCCATAAAAGCCACTCCCATAACCTCTCATATTTCCAACTTTCTTGGCTCACATTCAGGGGTCATGGAGCTCTCACTCTCACAGAATCGTCCCAGATTGTGATGAATCCTCGCTTTTGTTCTGAGGCCAGCCACCATAATTGGTGTCTGATATCGCCCCACCAAACGATGGTCCTCCAGTCCAGTGCTTGCTCTGCGTAAGGTCCAGTGCTTAGCGCACCAATGATTATCCGTACAAACACCAAACACATGGCCTCTTTCACTGACTGCACTGTAGGCAACACATAGCAAGGCACACCGTACGGGCCTGACGAAGCCCTGGTACACTGACGCATTCCATCACACCCCACAGCACCAACTGCACACACAAACCATCCAAAGCCCGTCGCCTGCTCACACCGCACCAAGAGAACACAACACAGCACACATAAACCTACACCCATAGGCTACAAGGAGAGCATACCATACAGGCATACAGCCAAAACACCACTTCCACAGAGAACAAAGACATAGACACATCCCTCACTCTTAATACACAAAGCTCACAGAGGACACATACACCACACACTGCAAACCTACGCCACACACACGTGAATCCATATAACCACCACATCACCACTCGCAGTGCCCCGAAGCAACCTACACCACACAAAGGCCAAACCCAAGACTCTCGCAGGTCAAACGGAGCTCAAGCCTACCTGGGAAACATGGAAAATTATCCCCAAGTTCACGACCGCTCCGACAGTCCCATGCACCCATCCATGGAGGAACTGGGTTTCAGGCCTCTGGGGTCCAGAGCATAATCACCCAACATAGGGTGAGGCTTTGGCTCTGGGAGAATGGCAGACCTGATTTGTCAGTGCAGAGTCAGGCTCTCCACAGGGTTCAGTTGAGGGCATAGCTCTGGCGACACATCAGGCTCCAGGATTGTGGTGTGGGTGTCTAGAAAGGTGTGGGTGGCTTTACAGGGCTGGCAGGTTTCTACAACACGAGGGTCCTGCACAGGGCGAAATGCCACAGTTTCTTCGTGGGTGGCACCAGAGTCCTGCGTTGTGAAGAAGGAGTCCCCAAACTGGAGGGCTACCGCCCCAGGCCACCGGGGACAGAAGTCTGAATAAGCACCCTAGGTATAGGGTTAGGCCGACAGTGCATTGCAGGCCCGATCTGCCCGTGCTGAGGTGGCCTCTTCCTAGGGCAAGTTGAGGGCTTGTCTGCAAGATCGTCAGAATCCTGGTTCGTGGTCCTGGTGGGGGCCTAACATGGATGTGACCCCAGGGATGCAAGCAGGTTTCTCCTGTTCTGCGGGACCAGCTCATTTCTAAACAGCATGCTTTCTGATTGGGATCAAGTGACATTGTGTGGTGCAGCGCAAGGTTCTCCCATCTGGAGAGTTTGGTAACCAGGCCTCTGAGGACGGAAGCCAGAGCACCTACCCTGTGCTTCTGGTTAGGGTTAGGGTAAGGATTAGGGTTATGTCTTGGGCCTAGGCATGCCCTATCTGGCAAACAGATATGGGCTCATCCAAGGGCTGAGTTGAGGGAGAAACTCTCGAGGCTCTTCAGGCCCTGGATTTTTACCTGGAGGGGCAAAGAGGGTGGGAATGGCCTCAGGGAAGCATGTTGGTATCTATGTCTCTGACGCTATTAGATAGCACAGATGAAACTCTTTTTTTTCTGGCTAATAGGCTGAGTCCTTCAGACACTCCTATGCCCCCATCCATGGGAGGAACTGGGTGTCATTCCTCTGGGGTCCAGAGCCTGAATTATCAAACTAGGGTTAGGGTTTGCCTCTAAGAGAATTGCAGACCTGATATTTCAGTGCAGAATCAGGTTCTCCACAGGGCTCAGTTGAGGGCATAGCTCAGTTGAGGGTGTAGCCCATCAAGATCAGGGATTGTGGTGTGGGAGTCCTAGGAAGGTGTGGGTGGCTTTATAGGCCAGGCAGGTTTCTCACGTCACGAGGGTCCTGCACAGGGCCAAAGGGCACAGTTTCCTCATGGGTGGCACCCAGAGTCCTGCATTGTGAAGAAGGAGTACCAAAACTGGAGGGCTACCGCCCCAGGCCACCAGGGACAGAAGTCTGAATAAGCACCCTGGGTTTAGATTTAGGCTGATGGTGCATGGCAGGCCCGATCTGCCCCTGCTGAGGTGGCCTCTTCCTAGGGCTGAGTTGAGGGCTTGTGTCTGCAGGATCCACAGACTCCTGGTTCGTGGTCCTGGTGGGGGCCTAACGTGGCTGTGGCCCAAGGAATGCATGCAGGTTTCTCCTGCTCTGTGGGTTCAGCTCATTTCTAAACACCATGCTTTCCTATTGGGATTAAATGCAATTGTGTGGTGCAGTTCATAGATACCCCATCTGGGTAGTTTGGGAACCAGGCCTCTGAGAACAGAAGTCTAGCACTGAATGGGCTTCTGGGTAGGGTTAGGGTTAAGGTTAGTGTTATGTCTTAGGGACAAGGCATGTTGTATCTGGCAACACAGATATGGGCTCCCTCAAGGGCTGACTTGATGGAGGGATTCAGGAGGCTCCTCAGGCCCTAGGTTTTTGGCCTGGAGAGGCAAAGAGGGCGGGAATGGCCTCAGGGGAGCATGCTGGTTTCTATGTCTTTGAGGCTATTGGATAGCACGGAATGAATTGGTTTGTTCCTGGCTGCGAGGCTGTGTCCTTCCAACAGTCTGATGCCCCCATCCATGGGAGGAACTTGGTGTCAGGCTTCTGGGGTCCAGAGCCTGAACTCCCAACCTAGGGTTATGATTTGGTTCTGGGAGAATGGCAGATCTGATTTGTCAATGCAGAGTCAGGGTATCCACAGGGCTCAGTTGAGGGCATAGCTCTGGTGGCACATCAGCCTCCAGGAGTGTGGTGTGCAGGTCCTAGGAAGGTGTGGGTGGCTTTACGGGTCTGGTAGGTTTCTCCCGCCACGAGATCCTGTACAGGTCCAAATGGTACAGTTTCCTCGTGGGTCTCACCAGGTGTCCTGCAGTGTGAAGAGGAGTCCCCAAACTGGAGGGCTACCGGGTCAGGCCACCGAGTATGGAAGTCTGAATAAGCACGATAGGGTTAGGGTTGGGCCAACAGGGCATGTCAGGCCCAACCTTCACGTGCTGAGGTGGCTTCACCCTAGGCCTAAGTTGAGAGCTTGTCTACAGAATTGTCAGACGCCTGGTTCGTGGTCCTGGTGGGTGCCTAACGTGGCTGTGACCCAAAGGATGCATGCAGGTTTCACCTGCTCTGCGTATTCAGCTCAGTTCTAAAGGGCATGCTTTCCTATTGGGATCAAGTGGAATTATGCAGTGCAGCTCAGAGTTCCCCCATCTAGAGAGTTTGGGAACCAGACCTCTGAGGAAGGAAGGCTGTGCACCCAACCTGGGTTTCGGGATAGGGTTTGGGATTGGGTTCTGGTTCGGGTTAGGGTTAGGGATATGTCTTAGTGACTAGGCATGTGAGATCTGGCAACACAGATATGGGCTCCCACAAGGGCTGAGTTTAGGGCGGGAATCAGGAAGATCCTCAGGCGCTTGGTGTTTGGCCTGAGAGCAAGTGCACACAGGTTCTGAGTGAATAAAGCGTTCACACTTCTTCCACACGCTTCACCAGGTAACAGCTCTAGGCCAACTCCTCCTCAGGCTCCTCCTCGAACTTGCCCTCCTCCTTGGCCATGGCGTCCTGGTACTGCTGGGGCAAAGATAGTGGGAATGGCCTCATGGGAGCATACTAGTTATTACGTCTTTGAGGCTATTGGATAGCACAGAATGAATCGTTTTTTTTCTTGGCTGAGAGGCTTAGTTTTCCGACAGTCTGATGCACCCATCCATGGGAGTAACTGGGTGTCAGGCCTCTGGAATCAAGAGCCTGAACACCCAGCCTAGGGTTATGGTTTGGCACTGGGAGAATGGCAGTACTGATTTCTCAGTGCAGAGTCAGGCTCTCCACAGGGCTCAGTTGAGGGCGTAGCTCTGGGGGCCCATCAAGCTCCAGGATTGTGTTGTGTGTGTCCTAGGAAGGTGTGGGTGGCTTTACGGGGCTGGCAGGTTTCTCCCGTCACGAATGT
This sequence comes from Lontra canadensis, assembly GCF_010015895.1. Classification (NCBI taxonomy): domain Eukaryota; kingdom Metazoa; phylum Chordata; class Mammalia; order Carnivora; family Mustelidae; genus Lontra; species Lontra canadensis. Next base: position 35,514 of record NW_022631473.1, read on the forward strand.
CCTACACAGGTCCAAAGAGTACAGTTTCCTCGTGGGTGTCGCCCAGAATCCTGCGTTGTCAAGAAGGAGTCCCCAGACTGGGGGCTACCGGGCCAGGCCACCAGAGATAGACATCTGAATAAGAACCCTAGGGTTAGGGTTTGGCTGAAGGGGCATGGCAGGCCCGATATGCCCGCCCTGAGGTGGCCTCTCCCTAGAGCTGATTTGAGGGCTTGTGTCAGCAGGATCATCAGAATCCTGGTTCGTGGTCCTACTGGGGGCCTAACGAGGCTCTGGCCCAAGGGATGCATGTAGGTTTCTCCTGCTCTGCGGGTTCAGTTCATTTCTAAAGGGCATGCTTTCCTATTGGGATCAAGTGCTATTGTGCAGTGCAGCTCAAGGTTCCCCCATCTGGAGAGTTTGGGTACCAAGCCTCTGAGGACAGAATCCTGAGCACCTGACCAGGGCTTCGGGTTAGGTTTAGGGTTAGAGTAAGGGTTAGGGTTAGGGTCATGTCTTAGGGACAAGGCATGTCAGATCTGGCAACAGAGATTGGACTCACACAAGGACTGAGTTCGTGGTGGGACTCAGGAGGCTCCTCAGGCCCTACATTTTTGGCCTGGAGGGTCAAAGAAGGCGGGATTGGCCTCAGGGAAGCATCCTTTTTTCTTTATCTCTAAGGGTATTGGATAGCAAGGAATGAAACGGTTTGTTCCTTGCTGAGAGGCTGAGTCCTTCTGACAGTCTCATGCTCCCATTCATGGGAGTCACTGGCTGTCAGGCCTCTGGGGTCCAGAGCCTGAAAATCCAAACTAGGGTTAGGGTTTGTCTCTTGGAAAATGGCAGACCAGATTTGTCTGTGCAGAGTCAGGCTCTCCACAGGGCTCAGTTGTGGGCGTGGCTCTTGTGACCCATCAGGCTCCGGGATTGTTGTGTGGGGTCCTAGGAAGATGTGGGGGGCTTCAGCGGGAAAACAGGTTTCTCCCACCACGAGGGACCTGCAAAGTGCCAAATGGCACAGTTTCATCGTGAGTACACCCAGAGTCCTGCGTTGTTTAGAAGGATTCCCCAAACTGGAGGGGTACCAGGCGAGGTCTCGGGGAAGTAAGTCCGAATAAGCACCCTAAGGTTAGTGTAAGCCCGATGGGGCATGGCAGGCCCGATGTGCCCGTGCTTAGGTGGCCTCTCCCTATGGCTGAGTTGAAGGCTTGTATCTGCAGGATCGTGAGACTCCTGGTTCGTGGTCCTGGTGGGCGCTGAACGTGGCTGTGTCCCAGGGATGCATGTAGGTTTTTCCACCTCTGCGGGTTCAGGTCATTTCTAAAGGGTATGCTTTCCAATTGGGAACAAGTGCAATTGTGCAGTGTAGCTCCTGGCTCCCCCATCTGGAGAGTTTGGAAACCTGGCTTCTGAGGGCAGAAGGCTGAGCACCCGACCTGGGCTCTGGTTTAGGGTTCGGGTTAGGGATGGGTTAAGGTTAGGTTTAGGCTTATGTCTTAGGGACAAGGCATGCCATATCTGGAAACACAGATTGGGCTCACCCTGGAGCTGAGTTCAGGTCATGACTCAGGAGGCTCCTCAGGCCCTAGGATTTTGGCCTGGAGGGGTAAAGAGGGGGGAATGGCCTCAGGGGAGCATGTTGGTTTCTCCAGCTCTGAAGTTATTGGATAGCACAGAATGAAATGGGTTGTTCCCGGGTAGAGGCTGAGTCCTTGCAGCTGTCTGATGCTCCCATCCATGGGAGGAACTGGGTGTCAGGCCTCTGGAGTCTAAAGCCTGAACACCCAACCTAGGGTTAGGGTTTGGCTCGGGGAGAATGGTAAACCTTATTTGTCAGTGCACAGTCAGGCTCTCCACAGGGCTCAGTTGAGGGAGCAGCTCTGGTAGCCCATCAGGCTCTGGGATTGTGGAATGTGGTTCCTAGGAAGGTGTGGGTGTCTTAAGCCGACAAAAGGTTTCTCCCACCACGAGGGACGTGCAGAGGGCCAAAAGGCACAATTTCCTCGTGGGTGGCACCCGGAGTCCTGTGTTGTGAAGAAGGAGTCCCCCTACTGGAGGTCTACCAGGCCAGGCCACCAGGGACAGAAGTGAATAAACACCCTAACCCTAACCTTAGGGTTAGGCCGACGGGGCATGGCAGGCCTGATCTGCCCGCGCTGAGGTGTCCTTTCCCTAGGGCTGAGTTGAGGGCTTCTGTCTTAGGATCCTCAGTCTCCTGGTTCGTGGTTCTGGTGGGTGCTTAAGGTGGCTGTGGCACAAGCGATCCATGCACGTTTCTCCTGATCTTCGATTCAGCTCGTTTCTAAAGGGCATGCTTTCCAATTGGGATCAAGTGCAATTGTGTGGTGCCGCCAATGGTTTTCCCCTCTGGAGTTTTGGGTACCAGGACTCTGAGTATGGAAGCCTGAGAGCCCGACCTGTGATTCAGGTTTGGGTGAGGGTTAGGGTTAGGGTTAAGTTTAGGGTTAGGGTTATATATCAGGGACAAGGCATGTCGGGTCTGGCAACACAGATATGGGCTCACCCAATGGCCAAGTTGAGGTTGGGACTCAGGAGGCTCCTCAGGCCCTGCGTTTTTGGCCTGGAGGTCAAAGAGGGCAGGATTGACCTCAGGGAAGCATGATTATTTCTATATCTCTAAGGGTATTGGATATCACGGAATGAAATGATTTGTTCCGGGCTGAGAGGCTGATTCCTTCTGATAGTCTCATGCTCCCATCCATGGGAGGCACTGGCTGTCAGGCCTCTGGGGACGAAAGCCTGAACACCCAAACTAGGGTTAGGGTTTGGCTTGTGGAGAATGGGAGACCTGATTTGTCAGTGCAGACTCAGGCTCTCCACAGAGCTCAGTTGAGGGTGTAGCTCTGGTGACACTCAGAATCCGGGATTGTGGTGTGGGGTCCTAGGAATGTGTTGGTGGCTTTAACGGGCAGACAGGTTTCTGCCGCCACGTGGGATGTGCACAGGGCCAAATGGCACAGTTTCATCATGGGTGGCACCCACAGTCCAGCATTGTGAAGGAGGAGTCCCCAAACTGGAGAGCTATTGGTCCAGGTCACGAGGAAGGAAGTCTGAATATGCACCCTAGGGTTAGGGTATGCCCAACGGGGCATGGCAGGCCCAATCTGCCCCCACTGAGGTGACCTCTCCCTAGGGCTGATATGAGGGCTTGTGTATGCAGGATCGTCAGACTCTTGGTTCATGGTCTTGGTCGGTGCCTAACGTGGCTGTGGCCCAAGGGATACATGTAGGTTTTTCATGCTCTGTGTGTTCAGCTCATTTCTGAAGAGCATGCTTTCCTATTGTGATCATGTGCAATTATGTGCTGCAGCTCCTGGCTCTCCCATCTGTAGAGTTTGGGAACCAGGCCCCTGAGGATGGAAGCCTGAGCACCCGAACTGGGCTTCGCATCAGGGTTAGGTTTAGGATAAGGTTTACGGTAATGTCTTATGGACAAGGCATGTCGGATCTGGCAACAGTGATTGGACTCACACAAGGACTGAGTTGAGAGCATGAGGAGGCTCCTCAGGAACTTGGTTTTAGGCCTGAAGGTCAAAGATGACGGGAATGGCCTCACTGGAGCATGCTGGTTTCTATGAATCTGAGGGTATTGGATAGCACAGAATGGAACAGTTTGCTCCAGGCTTAGAGGCTGAGTCCATCTGACAGTCTGATGCTCCCATCATTTGGAGGACCTGGGAGTAAGGCCTCTGTGGTCCAGAGCCTGGTCACTGAAACTAGGGTTGGGGTTTGGCTCTTGGAGAATGGAAGACCTGACTGTGAGTGCAGAGTAAGGCTCTCCACAGGGCTCAGTTGAGGTGTATCCCTGGTGACCCATCAGGCTCCGGGAATATGGTGTGGGGATCCTAGGAAGCTGTGGGTGGCTTTACCGGGCAGACAGGTTTCTCCTGCCACGAGGGACCTACACAGGGCCAAATGTCACAGTTTCATCGTGGGTGGCACCCAGAGTCCTGCATTGTGAAGAAGGAGTCTTCAAACTGGAGGGCTACCTGTCTAGGTAATGGGTAAGGAAGTCCTAATAAGCACCCTTGGGTTTTGGTAAGCCCGACGGGGCATGGCAGGCCCAAACTGCCCATGCTGAGTTAGGCTCTCCCAAGGGCTGAGTTGGGGGCTTGTATCTGCAGGATCGACAGACTCCTGGTTTGTGGTCCTGGTGGGTGCCTAACGTGGCTGTGGCCCAAAGGATGCATGTAGGTTTCTCCTGCTCTGCAGGTTCAGATCATTTCTAAAGGGTTGCTTTCTTATTGGTATCTAGTTCGATTGTGCGGTGCAGCTCAGGCTTCACCCATCTGGAGAGTTTGGGTACCAAGCCTCTGAGGACAGAAGCCTGAGCACCAACCAGGGCTTCAGGTTAGGTTTAGGGTTTGGGTTCGGGTTAGGGTTAGGGTTAGATTTAGGGTCATGTATTAGGGACAAGACATGTCGGATCTGCCAACACACATATGGGCTCACCCAAGGGCTGAGTTGAGGGCGGTACAGAGGAGGTTCCTCAGGCCCTGGATTTTTGGCCTGGAGGGACAAAGAGCGCGAGAATGGCCTCACGGGAACATGCTGGTTTCTATGATTCCTAGTGAATTGGATAGCACGGAATGAAACGGTTTGTTTCTGGCTGAGAGGCTGAGTCCTTCTAACAGCCTGATGCTCCCATCCATGGGAGGAACTGGGTGTCAGGACTCTGGGGTCCACAGCCTGAACACCCAACCTAGGGTTAGGGTTTGGCTCTGGGATAATGGCAGGCCTGATTTGTCAGTGCAGAATCAGGCTCTCCATAGGGCTCATATGACAGCGCAGCTCACGGTTCCCCCATCTGGAGAGTTTGGGAACCAGGCCTCTGAGGACATAAGCCTGAGCACCCGACCTGGGCATCGGGATATGTTTATGGTTAGGGTTAGGGTTAGGGTTATGTCTTAGGGACAAGGCATGTCGGATCTGGAAAGAGATTGGGCTCACCCAAGGACTGAGTTGAGTGCGGGACCCAGGAGACTCCTAAGGCCCTGGGATTTTGACCTAGGGACATAGAGGGCGCGGATGGCCTCAGGGAAGCATGCTGGTTTCTCCGTCTCTGAGGCTATTGGATAGCTTGGAATGAATTGGTTTGTTCCTGACTAGTGGTTGAGTCCTTCCCACAGTCTGATGCTCCCATCCATGGGAAGAACTGGGAGTCAGGCCTCTGGGGTCCAGAGCCTGAACACCTACCCTAGGGTTAGGGTTTGGCTCTGGGAGAATGGCAGACCTGATTTGTCAGTGCAAAGTCAGGCTCTCCACAGACTCAGTTGAGGGTGTAGTACTCGCAGCTCATCAGGTTCCGGGATTGTGGTGTGGGGGTCCTAGGACGGTGTGGGTGGCTTTACGGGTTAGGCAGGTTTCTCCCACCACGAGGGTCCTGCACAGGGCCATATGGGACAGTTTCCTGGTGGGTGGCACCCAGAGTCCTGCATTGTGAGGAAGGAGTCCCCAAACTGGAGGACTACTGGGCCAAGCCACCAGAGACAGAAGTCTGAATCATCACCCTAGTGTTAGGGTTAGACTCACTGGGCATGGCAGGCCCGATCTGCACATGCTGAGGTGGTCTCTCCCTAGGGCTGAGTTGAGGGCTTATGTTTGCAGGATCCTCAGACTCCTGGTCCGTGGTCCTGTTGGGTGCCTAATGTGGCTGTGGGCCAAGGGATACATTCAGGTTTCTCCTGCTCTACGTTGTCAGCTCATTTCTAATAGGCATGCTTTCCTATTGGGATCAAGTGCCTTTGTGCAGTGCAGCTAAGGTTCTATCATCTGGAGAATTTAGAAACCAGACCTCTGAGGCCAGAAGCCTGGGCACCCGACCAGTGCTTCAGATTAGGGTAAGTGTTAGGGTTAGGGTCATGTCTAAGGTACAAGGCATGTCGTACCTGCCAACAAATATATGTGTTCACTCAAGGGGTGAGTTGAGGGCGGGACTCAGGAGGCTCCTCAGGCCCTGTGTTTTTGGCCTGGAGGGGCCAAAACCTGGAAAAGTCTCAGGGGAGCATGCTGGTTTCTCCGTCTCTGAGACTATTGGATAGCACGGAATGAAACTGTTTGTTCCTGGCTGAGAGGCTGAGTCCTTCAGACAATCTGATGCTCCCATCCATGGGAAGAACTGGGTGTCAGGCCTCTGGGGTCCAGAGCCTGAACACCCAACCTAGGCTTAGGGTTTAGCTTTGGGAGAATGGCAGACCTGATTTGTCAGTGCAGTCAGGCTCTCCATTGGGCTCAGTTGAAGGCGTAGTTCTCGCAGCCCATCAGGCTCTGGGATTGTGGTGTGGGGGTCCTAGGAAGTTGTGGGTGGCTTTTCGGGATAGGCAGGTTTCTCAGGCCATGAGCGTCTTGCACAGGGCTGTATGACACAGTTTCCTGGTGAGTGGCACCCAGAGTCCTGCGTTGTGAGGAAGGAGTTGCTAACTGGAGGTCTACCGGGCCAGGCCACCAGGGACGGAATCTGAATCAGCACCCTAGGGTTTGGGTTAGATCGACGGGGCATGGCAGGCCCAATCTGCACTCACTGAGGTGGTCTTTCCCTAGGCTGAGTTGAGGGGTTCTGTTTGTAGGATCCTCAGACTCCTGGCCTATGGTCCTGTTGGGCGCCTAATGTGGATGTGGCCCAAGGGATACATGAGGTTTCTTCTGCTCTGTGTGGTCAGCTCATTTCTAAAGGGCATGCTTTCCTATTGGGATCAAGTTCCTTTGTGCAGTGCAGCTAAGGTTCCACCATATGGCGAATTTGGGAACCAGGCCTCTGAGGCCAGAAGCCTGGGACCCAACCAGGGCTTCAGATTAGGGTAAGGGTTTGGGTTAGGGTCATGTCGTAGGGACAAGGCATGTCGTATCTGCCAACACAGATATGGGTTCACTCAAGGGCTGAGTGGAGGGCGGGAATCAGGAGGCTCCTCAGGCCCTGTGTTTTTGGCCTAGAGGGGCAAAAATGTCTGGAAAGGCCTCAGAGGAGCATGGTGGTTTCTCCGTCTCTGAGGCTCTTGGAGGGCATGGAATGAAATGCTTTGTTTTGGCTCAGAGTCTGAGACCTTCCGACAGTCACACACTCCCATCCATGGGAGTAACTGGGTGTCAGGCCTCTGGGGACAGCGCCTGACCACCCAACCTAGGGGTAGGGTTTGGATCTTGGAGAATGGCAGACCTGATTTGTCAGTGCAGACTCAGGCTCTCCACAGGGATCAGTTGAGGGCGTAGTTCTGGCGACCCATCAGGCTCCGGGATTGTGGTGTGTGGGTCCTAGGAAGGTGTGGGTGGCTTTACCGGGCAGACAGGTTTCTCCCGTCACAAGGGACCTGCACTGGGACAAATGGCACAGTTTCATCGGAGGTGGCACCCAGAGTCCTGCGTTGTGAAGAAGGAGTCCCCAAACTGGAGGGCTACTGGTCCAGGTCACGGGGATGTAAGTCCAAATAAGCACCCTAAGGTTAGGGTAAGCCCTACGGGTCATGGCAGGCCCGATCTGCATGCTCTGAAGTGACTTCTCCCTAGGGCTGAGTTGCGGGCTTGTGTCTACAGGATCGTCAGATTCCTGGTTCATGGTCGTGGTGGGCGCCTAAGGTGCCTGTGGCCCAATGGATCCATGAAGGTTTCTCCTGCTCTGCGGGTTCAGCTCATTTCTAAAGGGCATGCTCTCCAATTGGGATCAAGTGCAATTGTGCGGCACAGCTCAGGGTTCCCCAATCTGGAGATTTTGGGAAACAGGTACCTGAGGACGGAATCCTGAGCACTCGACCTGGGCTTCGTGTTAGGGTTAGGGTTAGGGTGATGGTTAGGGCTAGAGTTATGTCTTAGGGACAAGGCATGTCAGATCTGCCAAAACACATATGGGATCACCCATGGATTGAGTTGAGGGCAGGAATCAGGAGGCTACTCAGGCCCTGGGTTTTTGGCCTGGAGAGGTAAAGAGGGCGGGAATGGGCTTACGGGAGCATGCTGGTTTCTATGACTCTGAGGGTATTGGATACCACGGAATGAAACGGTTTGTTCCTTGCTGAGAGGCTGAGTTCTTCCGACAGTCTGATGCTCCCATCCATGGGACAACCTGGGTTTCAGGCCTCTGGGGTCCAGAGGCTGAACACCAAACCTAGGGTTAGGGTTTGGCTCTGGGAGAATGGCAAATCTGATTTGTCAGTGCAGAGTCAGGCTCTCCACAGGGATCACTTGAGAGCATTGCTCAGGAGTCCCTTCAGATTCCGGGATTGTAGTGTTGGGGTCCTAGGAAGGTGTGGGTAACTTTAAGGGTCAAACAGGTTTCCCCTGCCACGAAGAACCCACACAGGGCCAAATGGCGCAGTTTCCTCTTGGGTGGCACCCAGAGTTCTGCATTGTGAAGAAGGAGTCCCCATACTGGAGGGCTACCGGGCCAGGCCACTGGGGACAGAAGTCTGAATAAGCACCCTAGGGTTATGGTTAGGCTGACGGTGCATGGTTTGCCTGATCTGCCTTTGCTGAGGTGGCCTCTCCCTAGGGCTGAGTTGAGGGCCTGTTTCTGCAGGATCCACAGACTCCTGGTTCGTGGTCCTGGTGGGGGCCTAACGTGGCTGTGGCCCAAAGGATGCATGCAGGTTTCTCATCTCTTCAGGTTCAGGTCATTCCTAAAGAGCATGCTTTCCAATTGGGATCAAGTGCCATTGTGTGGTGCAGCTCCTGGCTCCCCAATCTGGAGAGTTTGGGAACCATACCTCTGAGGATGGAAGACTGAGCACCCGACCTGGACTTTGTGTTAGGGTTAGGGTTCAGGTTAGGGTTAGGGTTCGGGTTAGGGTTAGGGTTATATCTTAGGGACAAGGCATGTCGGATCTGCCAACACAGGTATGGGCTCACCCAAGGTCTGAGTTGATGGAGTGACTCAGGAGGCTCCACAAGCCCTGGATTTTTGGCCTGGAGGGTCAAAGAGCTCGGGATTGGCCTCAGGGAAGCATGCTCCTTTCTATATCTCTGAGGGAATTGGATAACACGGAACGAAACGGTTTGTTCCTGGCTTAGAGGCTGAGTACTTTCGACAGTCTGATGCTCTCATCCATGGGAGGCAAAGGGTGTCAGGCCTCTGGGGTCCAGAGCATGAACACCCAACCTAGGGTTAGTGTGGGGCTCTTGGAGAATGGAAGGCCTGATTTGTCAGTGCAGAGTCAGGCTCTCCACAGGGCTCAGTTGAGGGCGTAGCTCTAGCAGCCCATCACGCCTGGGGATTGTGGTGTGCGTCCTAGGAGTGTGTGGGTGGCTTTACCGGGCAGAGAGGTTTCTCCCGCCACGAGGGACCTGCACAGGGCCCAGTGGCACAGTTTCATTGTGGGTGGCACCCAGAGTCCTGCGTTGTGTAGAAGGAATCCTCAAGCTGTAGGGCTAACGGGTCAGCTCTCGGGGAAGGATGTCTGAATAAGCACCCTAGGGTTAGGATAAGCCCGGCGGGGCATAGCAGGCCCGAACTGCCCATGCTGAAGTGGCCTCTCCCAAGGGCTGAGTTGAGGGCTTGTATGTGCAGGATCGTCAGACTCCTGGTTCGTGGTCCTGGTGGGGTCCTAACGTGTCTGTGGCCCAAAGGATGCATGTAGGTTTCTCCTGCTTTGTGTGGTCAGCTCATTTCTAAAGGGCATACTTTCCTATTGGTATCAAGTGCTATTGTGCGGTGCAGCTCAGGGTTCCCACATCTGCAGAGTTTGGGTACCATGCCTCTTAGGACAGAAGCCTGAGCTCCCGACAAGGGTTCCGGTTAGGTTTAGGGTTAGGGTTAGGGTTATGTCTTAGGGAAAAGTCATGTCGGATCTGACAACAGAGATTGGACTCACCCAAGGACTAAGTTGAAGGCGGGACTCCGGAGGCTCCTCTGGCCCTGGGATTTTGAGCTGGAGGGGCATAGAGGGCACGAATGGCCTCAGGGAAGTATGCTGGTTTCTCTGTCTCTGAGGCTATTGGATAGCTCGGAATGAATCGGTTTGTACCTGTCTGAGTTGATCAGTCCTTCCGACAGTCTAATGCTCCCATCCATGGGAGGAACTGGGTGTCAGGCCTCTTGGCCCAGAGCCTGAACACCTACCCTAGGGTTAGGGTTTAGCTCTGAGAGAATGGTAGACCTGATTTGTCAGTGCAGAGTCAGGCTCTCCACAGAACTCAGTAGAGGGTGTAGTTATCACAGCCCATCTGGTTCCGGAATTGTTGTGTTGGGTTTGTAGGAAGTTGTGGGTGGCTTTATGGGATAGGCAGGTTTCTCTCGCTAGGAGGGTCCTGCACAGGGCCAAATGGCACAGTTTCCTCGTGGGTGGCACCCAGAGTCCTGCGTTTTGAAGAAGGAGTCCCCAAACTAGAAGTCTACGGGGCAGGCAACCAGGGACGGAAATCTGAATCGGTAACCTAGGGTTAAGGTTAGACCGACCGGGCATGGCAGGCCCGATCTGCACGCGCTGAGGTGTCCTCTTCCTATGGCTGATTTGAGGGCTTGTGTCTGCAGACCCAAAGACTCCTGGTTCATGGTCCTGATGGGCGCCTAAGGTGGCTGTGGCCCAAAGGATGCATGCAGGTTTCTCCTGCTCTTCAGGTTCAGCTCATTCATCAAGGGCATGCTTTCCAATTGTAATCAAGTGCAATTGTGTGGTGCAGCTCCTGGTCCCCCCATCTGGAGAGATTTAGAACCACGCCTCTGAGGATGGAAGACTGACCACCCGACCTAGGCTTAGGGTTAGGGTTAAAGTTAGTGTGAAGGTTGGGGTTATGGCTTAGGTACAAGGAATGTCTGATCTAGCAACACTGATATGGGCTCACCCAAGGTCTGCATTGAGGGAGGGACTCTGGAGGCTCCTCAGGCCCTGGGTTTTGGCTTGGAGTGGCAAAGAGCGTGGGAATGACCTCAGGAAGCATGCTTGTTTCTATATCTCTGAGGCTATTAGATAGCACGGAATAAAATGGTTTCTTCCTGCCTGAGAGTCTGAGTCCTTCTGACAGTCTCAAGCTCTCATCCATAGGGGGAAATGGGTGTCAGGCCTCTGGGGTCCCGAGACTGACCACCCAACCTAGGGTTACAGTTTGGCTCTTGGAGAATGGCAGACCCGATTTGTCAGTGCAGACTCAGGCTCTCCATAGTGCTCAGTTGAGGGCATAGATCTGGCGACCCATTAGGCTGTGGGATTGTGGTGTGGGGGCCTAGGAAGGTGTGGGTGGCTTTACCGGGAAGACAGGTTTCTCCCACGATGAGGGACCCCCACAGGGGCAAATGGCACAGTTTCATCGTGGGTGGCACCCAGAGTCCTGCATTGTGAAGAAGGAGTCCTCAAACTGGAGGGCTACCGGGCCAGGTCATGGGGAAGGAAGTCCGCATAAGCAACCTAGAGTTAGGGTAAGCCAGACGGGGCATGGCAGGCCTGAACTGCCAGTGCTGAGGTGGCCTCTCCCAAAGGCTGAGTTGAGGGGTTGTATCTGCAGGATCATCAGACTTCTTGTTCGTGGTCCTGGTGGGTGTGTTATGTGGCTGTGGATCAAAGGATTCATGTAGGTTTCACCTGCTCTGCAGGTTCAGCTCATTTCTAAAGGGCATGCTTTCCTATTGGTATCAAGTGCCATTGTGCGGTGCCATTCAGGGTTCCCCAATCTGGAGAGTTTGGGTACCAAGCCTCTGAGAACAGAAGGCTGAGCACCCGACCAGGGCTTCGGGTTAAGTTTAGGGTTAGGTTTAGGGTTAGGGTTAGGCTTAGGCTTAGGGTTATGACTTAGGGACAAGGCATGTCAGATATCACAACAGAGATTGGGCTCAACCAAGGACTAAGTTGAGGGCGGGAGTCAGGATGCTCCTCAGGCCCCGGGATTTTGATCTGTAGGGGCATGGAGGGCACGAATGGTCTCAGGGGAGCATGCTGGTTTCTCCGTCTCTGAGGTTATTGGATGGCTTGGAATGAGTCAGTTTGTTCCTGGCTGAGAGGTTGAGTCCTTCCTACAGTCTGATGCTCCCATCCATGGGAAGAACTGGGTGTTAGGCGTCTGGTGTCCAGAGCCTGAACACCCAACCTAGGGTTAAGGTTTAGCCCTGGGAGAATGGTAGACCTGATTTATCAGTGTTCAGTTAGGCTCTCCACAGTGCTAAGTTGAGGGCATAGCTCTGGCGACCCATCAGGCTCTGGGATTGTGGTTTTGGGGTCCTAGGAAGGTGTGGGTGGCTTTAAGGTTTCAACAAGTTTCTCCTGCCACAAGCGTCCTGCACAAGGCCAAATAGCACAATTTCCTAATGGGTGGCACCCAGAGTCCTGCATTGTGAAGAAGGAGTCCCCATACTGGAGGGCTACCATGACATGGCACAGGGGACAGAAGTCTGAATAAGCACCCTAGGGTTAGGTTTAGGCTGACGGGGCATGGCACACCCGATCTGCCGGTGCTGAGGTGGATTATCCATACGGTTGGGTTGAGGGCATCTGTCTGCAGAATCGACCGACTACTGATTCGTGGTCCTCGTGGGCGCTTAAGTTGACTGTGGAACAATGGATGCATGCTGCTTTCTCCTGCTCTTCAGGTTCAACTAATTTCTAAAGGGCATTCGTTCCTAATGGGATCAAGTGCAATAGTGTGGTGCAGCACAAGGTTCCCCCATCTGGAGAGTTTGGGAACCAGGCCTCTGAGGACTGAAGCCTAAGCAGCCGACCTGTGCTTCGGGTTAGGGTTAGGCTTAAGGGTAGGGTTATGTCTTAGGGACAAGGCGTGTCCTATGTGGCAATACAGATATGGGCTCACAAAAGGGTTGAGTTGAGGGCGGGACTCAGGAGTCTCCTCAGGCCCTGGGTTTTTGGCCTGGAGGGTCAAAGAGCTCGGAATTGGCCTCAGGGAAGCATGCTTCTTTCTATATCTCTGAGGGTATTGGATAGCATGGAATGAAATGGATTGTTTCTGTCTTAGAGGCTGAGTCCTTCCAACAGTCTGATGCTCTCATCCATGGGAGGCACTGGGTGTAAGGCCTCTGGGGTCCAGAGACTGAACACCCAACCTAGGGTTAGGGTGTGGCTCTGGGAGAATGGCAGGCCTGATTTGTCAGTGCAGAGTCAGGCTCTCCACAGGGCTCAATTGAGGGCGTAGCTCTGGCGGCCCATCAGGCTCCGGGATTGTGGTGTGGGGGTCCTAGGTAGGTTTGCGTGGCTTTACCTTGCAGACAGGTTTCTCTCGCCATGAGGGACCTGCATAGGGCCAAAAGGAACAGTTTCGTTGTGTGTGGCACCCAGAGTCCTGCGTTGTTTAGAAGGAGTCCACAAATTGGAAGGGTACTGTGAGAGGTCACGGGGAAGGAAGTCCAAATAAACACCCTAGGGGTTAGCGTAAGCCAGATGGGGCATGGTAGGCCCGATGTGCACACGCTGAGGTGATCTCTCGGTAGGGCTGTGTTACAGGCTTGTGTCTACAGGATCGTCAGACTCCTTGTTCATGGTCCTGGTGGGCGCATAAGGTGCCTGTGGCCCAAGGCATGCATGCAAGTTTCTCCTGCTCTGCGGGTTCAGCTCATTTCTAAAGGGCATGCTCTCCAATTGGGATCAAATACAATTGTGCGGCACAGCTCAGGGTTCCCCCATCTGGAGAGTTTCGGAACAAGGCCTCTGAGGACGGAATCCTAAGCACCTGACCTCGGCTTCGTGTTAGGTTTATGGTTAGGGTGAGGGTTAGGGTTAAGGTTATGTATTTGGGACAAGGCATGTCAGATCTGCCAACACAGATATGGGCTCAGCCAAGGGCTGAGTTGAGGGTGGGACTGAGGAGGCTCCTCAGTTCCTGGGTTTTGGCCTGAAGGGGAAAGAGGGTGGGAATGGCCTCACCAGAGCATGCTTGTTTCTATGACTCTGAGCATATTGGTTAGCATGGAATGAAATGGTTTGTTCCTGCCTGAGAGGCTGAGCCCCCTGACACTCTGATGCTCCCGTCCATGGGAGGCACTGGGTGTCTGGTCTCTGGGTCCCAGAGCCTGAACATCCAACCTCGGGTTAGGGTTTGGCTCTGGGAGAATGGCAGGCCTGATTTGTCAGTGCAGAGTCAGGTACTCCACAGGGCTCACTTGAGAATGTTGCTCTGGAGGCCCATCAGGCTCCGGGATTGTGGTGTGGGTCTCCTAGGAAGGTGTGGGTGGCTTTACCGGGCAGACAGGTTTCTCCCGCCAGGAGGAACCTGTACAGGGCCAAATGGCACAGTTTCATAGTGGGTGGCACCCAGAGCCCTGCGTTGTGAAGAAGGAGTCCCCATACTGGAGGGCTACAGGGCCAGGCCACCGGGGACAGAATCTGAATAAGCAACCTAGGGTTAGGGTTAGGCTGATAGGGCATGGCAGGACCGATCTGCCTGCACTGAGGTGGACTCTCCCTAGGGCTGGTTTGAGGGCCTGTGTCTGCAGAATCGCCAGACTCCTGATTCGTGGTCCTCGTGGGCCCCTAAGTTGGCTGTGGCCCAAGGGATGCATGCTGGTTTCTCCTGCTCTTCGGGTTCAGCTCATTTCTATAGGGTGTTCTTTCCTAACGGGATCAAGTGCAATTGTGTGGTGCTGCACAAGGTTCCCCCATCTGGAGAGTTTGGGAACCAGGCCTCTGAGGACAGAAGACTGAGCACCCGACCTGGGCTTCAGGGTCGGATTAAGGTTACGGTTAGGGTTATATCTTATGGACAAGTCATGTCGGATCTGGCAATACAGATATGGGCTCACCCAAAGGCTGAGTTGAGGGTGGGACTCAGGAGGCTCCTGAGGTCCTCGGATTTTGGCCTTGAGGGGCAAAGAGTGCAGGAATGCCCTCAGGAAGCATGCTTGTGTCTATATATCTGAGGCTACTGGATAGCACGGAATGAAACGTTTTGTCCCTGGCTGAGAATCTGAGACGTTCCAACAGTCACACGCTCCCATTCATGGGAGGAACAGGGTGTCAGACCTCTGGGGACAGAGCCTGACCACCCAACCTAGGGGAAGGGTTTGGCTCTGGGAGAATGTCAGACCTGATTTGTCAGTGCAGACTCAGGCTCTCCACAGGGCTCAGTTGAGGGCGTAGCTCTGGCAACCCATCGGGCTCCAGGATTGTGGTGTGGGTGTCCTAGGAAGGTGTGGGTGGCTTTATCGGGCAGATAGGTTTCTCCCACCACAAGGGACCTGCACTGGGCCAAATGGCACAGTTTCATTGTGGGTGGCACCCAGAGTCCTGCATTGTTCAGCAGGAGTCCCCAAACTGGAGGACTACCGGTCCAGGTCACAGGGATGTAAGTCCAAATAAGCACCCTAGGGTTAGGGTAAGCCCTACGGGGCATGGCAGGCCCTATCTGCACACGCTGAAGTGACCTCTCCCTCGGGCTGAGTTACGGCCTTGTGTCTACAGGATCGTCAGACTCCTTGTTCATGGTCCTGGTGGGTGCCTAAGGTGCCTGTGGCCCAAGGCATACATGCAAGTTTCTCCTGCTTCGCGGGTTCAGCTCATTTCTAAAGGGCATGCTTTCCTATTGGGATCAAGTGCAATTGTGCAGCGCAGCTCAGGGTTCCCCTATCTGGAGAGTTTGGGAGCCAGGCATCTGAGGACAGAATCCTGAGCACCCGACCTGGGCTTCGTGTTAGGGTTAGGGTTAGGGTGAGGGTTAGGGTTAAGGTTATGTCTTAAGGACAAGGCATGTCGGATCTGCCAACACAGATATGGGCTCACCCAAGAGCTGAGTTGGGGGCGGGACTCAGGAGGCTCCTCATGCCCTGGGTTTTTGACCTAGAGGGGCAAAGAGGCCGGGAATGGGCTCATGGGAGCATGCTGGTTTCTATGACTCTGAGGGTATTGGATAGCTCGGGATGAAACGGTTTGTTCCTGGCTGAGAGGCTGAGACCTTCCGACAGTCTGATGCTCCCATCCATGGGAGGAACTGGGTGCCAGCCCTCTGGGGTCCAGAGCCTGAACATCCAACCTAGGGTTAGGTTTTGGCTCTGGGAGAATGGCAGACTTGATTTGTCAGTGCAGACTCAGACTCTCCACAGGGCTCAGTTGAGGGCTTAGTTTTGGCCGCCCATCAGGCTCCGGGATTGTGGTGTGGGTCTCCTAGGAATGTGTGGGTGGCTTTACCGGGCAGACAGGTTTCTCCCGCCAGGAGGAAACTACACAGGGCCAAATGGCGCAGTTTCATCGTGGGTGGCACCCAGAGTCGTGCATTATGAAGAAGGAGTCCCCCCAGGACCCTGGGGACGGAAGTCTGAATAAGCACCCTGGCATTAGGTTTAGGCTGAAGGGTGCATGACAAGCCCGATCTGCCCGCACTGAAGTGGCCTCTTCCTAGGGCTGAGTTGAGGGCTTGTGTCTGCAGCATCCACAGACTCCTGGTTCATGGTCCTGGTGGTCCCCTTAAATGTCTGTAGTCCAAGGGATGCGTGCAGGTTTCTCTTGCTCTGTGGGTTCACTCATTCATAAAGGGCATGCTTTCCAATTGGGATCAAGTGTAATTCTGCGGTGGAGCTCCTGGCTCCCCCATCTGGAGAGTTTGGGAACCACACCTCTCTATATGGAAGACTGAGCACTACATCTGGGCTTAGGGTTAGGGTTAGAGTGAGTGCTAGGGTTGGGGTTATGCCTCAAGATCTCCACAGGGTCAGTTGAGGGCGTAGCTCTGGTGACCCACCAGGCTCTGGGATTGTGCTGTGTGGGGCCTAGGAAGGTGTGGGTGGCTTTACAGGGCAGACAGGTTTCTTTCGCCACAAAGGACCTTCACAGGGCCAAATGGCACAGTTTCATCGTGGGTGGGACCCAGATTCTGCTTTTTGAAGAGGGAGTCCTCAAACTGGAGGGCTACCAGGCCAGGTCATGGGGAAGGAAGTCCGAATAAGCACCCTAGGATTAGGAAAGCCCGATGGGGCATGACAGGCCCGAACTGCCCATGCTGAGGTGGCCTCTCCCAAAGGCTGAGTTGAGGACTTGTACCTGCAGGATCGACAGACTCCTGTTTCGTGGTCCTGGTGGGTGCCTATCGTGGCTGTGACCCAAAAGATGCATGTAGGTTTCTCCTGCTCTGCGGGTTCAGCTCATTTCTGAAAGTCATGCTTTCTATTGGTATCCAGTTCCATTGTGCGGTGTTGCTCAGGGTTCTCCCATCTGGAGAGTTTGGGTACTAAGCCTCTGAGGACAGAAGCCTGAGCACAGGACCAGGGCTTTGGGTTAGGGTTAGGTTTAGGGTTATGTCTTAGGGACAAAGACATGTCGGATCTGGCAACAGAGATTGGGCTCACCCAAGGACTGAGTTGAGGGCGGGACTCAGGAGGCTCCTCAGGCCCCGAGATTTTGACCTGGAGGGGTATAGAGGGCACAAATGGCCTCAGGGAAGCATGCTGGTTTCTCCGTCTCTGAGGCTATTGGATAGCTTGGAATGAATCGGTTTGTTTCTGGCTGAGTTGTTGAGTCCTTCCAACATTCTGATGCTCCCATCCACAGGAGGAACAGGGAGTCAGACCTCTGGATTCCAGAGCCTGAACACCTACCCTAGGGTTAGGGTTTGGCTCTGGGAGAATGGCAGACCTGAATTGTCAGTGCAGAGTCAGCTCTGCACAGGGCTTAGTTGAGGGCATAGTTTTCACTGCCATCAGCTCCAGGATTTTGGTATGGGGTTCCTAGGAAGGTGTGGGTGGTTTTACGGGTTAGGCAGGTTTCTTTCACCACGAGGGACCTACAAAGGTCCAAATGGCACAGTTTCATCGTGGGTGGCACCCAGAGTCCTGTTTTGTGAGGAAGGAGTCCCCAAGCTGGAGGTCTACCGGGCCAGGCCACCAAGGACCGAAGTCTGAATCAGCACCCTAGGGTTACGGTTAGACTGACGGGGCATAGCAGGCCCAATCTGCACACGTTGAGGTGGTCTCTCCCTCGGCCTTTGTTGAGGGCTTGTGTTTGCAGGATCCTCAGACTCCTGGTCCGTGGTCCTGTTGGGCACCTAACGTGCCTGTGGCCCAAGGCATACATGCAGATTTCTCCTGTTCTGCATGGTCATCTCATTCCTAAAGGGCATGCTTTCCTATTGGGATCAAGTGCCTTTGTGCGGGGCAGCTAAGGTTCCACCATCTGGAGAATTGAGGAACCAAGCTTATGAGGATGGAAGCCTGTGCACCCGACCTGGGCTTCTGATTAGGGTAAGGGTTAGGTTTAGGGTCATGTCTTAGGGACAAGGCATGTCGGATCTGCCAACACAGATATGGGTTCACTCAAGGGGTGAGTTGAGGGCGGGATTCAGGAGGCTCCTCAGGCCCTGTGTTTTTGGCCTGAAGGGGCAAAAAGGGCTGGAAAGGCCTCAGAGGAGCATGCTGGTTTCTCCATCTCTGAAGCTATTGGACTGCATGGATTGAAATGGTTTGTTCCTGGCTAGGAGGCTGAGTCCTTCCAACAGTCTAATGCTCCCATCCATGGGAAGAACTGGGTATCAGGCCTCTGGGGTCTGGAGCCTGAACATCCACCTAGGGTTAGGTTTAGCCCTGGGAGAGTGGAAGACCTGATTTGTCAGTGCACAGGCAAGCTCTCCACAGTGCTCAGTTGAGGGCATAGCTCTGGCGGCCCATGAGGCTCAGGGATTGTTTTGTGGGGGTCCATAGAAGGTGTGGTTGGCTTTAAGGGATCAACAGGTTTCTCCCATCACGAGTGTCCTGCACAAGGCCAAATGGCACAGTTTCCTCGTGGTTGGCACCCAGAGTCCTGCGTTGTGATGAAGTAGTTCCCATACTGGAGGGCTACTGAGCCAGGCCACCGGGGACAGAAGTCTGAATAAGCACCCTAGTGTTAGGCATAGGCCGACGGGGCATGGAAGGCCTGATCTGCCCACGCTAATGTGGACTCTCCCTAGGGCTGGTTTGAGGGCTTGTTTCTGCAGAATTGACAGACTCCTGATTCATGGTCCTCATGGGTGCATAAGTTGGCTGTTACCCAAGGGATGCTTGCTGCTTTCTCCTGCTCTTCGGGTTTAGTCATTTCTAAAGGTCGTTCTTTCCTAATGGCATCAAGTGCAATTGTGTGGTGCAGCACAAGGTTCCCCCATCTGGAGAGTTTTGGAACTAGGCCTCTGAGAACGGAAGCCTGAGCCCCGACCTATGCTTCGGGTTAGGGTTATGGTTAGGGTTAGGTTTAGGGTTATGTCTTAGGGACAAGGCATGTCGGATCTGAAAATACAGATATGGGCTCACCTAAAGGCTGTGTTGAGGGCGGAACTCAGAGGCTCCTCAGTCCCTTGGTTTTTGCCCTGGAGTGTCAAAGGACACGGGATTGGCCTCAGGAAAGCATGCTTCCTTCTATATCTCTGAGGGTATTGGATAGCAAGGAATGAAACAGTTTGTTCCTGGCTTAGAGGCTGAGTCCTTTCGACAGTCTGATGCTCCCATCCATGGGAGGCACTGTGTGTCAGGCTTCTGGGGTCTAGAGCATGAACACCCAACCTAGGGTTAGGGTGTGGCTCTTGGAGAATATCAGACCTGATTTGTCAGTGCAAGTCAGGCTCTCCACAGGGCTCAGTTGAGGGCATACCTCTGTCGGCCCATCAGGCTCCCAGATTGTGGTGTGGGCGTCCTATGAAGGTGTGGGACGCTTTACCATGCAGACAGGTTTCTTCCACGATGAGGGACCCCCACAGGGCCAAATGGCACAGTTTCATTGTGGGTGGCACCCAGAGTCCTGCGTTGTGAAGAAGGAGTCCCCAAACTGGAGGGCTACTGGGCCAGGTCACGGGGAAGTAAGTCCAAATAAACACCCTAGGGTTAGGGTAAGCCCGACGGGGCATGGCAGACCCAATCTGCATGCGCTGAGGTGACCTCTCCCTAGGGCTGAGTTGCGGGCTTGTGTCTACAGGATGGTCAGACTCCTGGTTCATGGTCCTGGTGGGCGCCTAAGGTGGCTGTAGCCCAAGAGATGCATGCAGATTTCTCCTGCTCTGCGGGTTCAGCTCATTTCTAAAAGGCATGCTTTCCAATTTGGAGCAAGTGCAATTGTGTGGTGCAGCTCAGGGTTCCCCCATCTGGAGAGTTTGGGAACCAGGCCTCTGAGGATGGAAGCCTGAGCACCCGACCTAGGCTTCGTGTTAGGGTTAGGGTTAGGGTGAGGGTTAGGGCTAGGGTTATTTCTTAGGGACAAGGCATTCCGGATCTCCCACACAGATATGGGTTCACCCAAGGGCTGAGTTGAGGGCGGGACTCAGAGGCTCCTCAGGCCCGGGGTGTTGGCCCGGAGAGGCAAAGAGTCCGGGAATGGGCTCACAGGAGCATGCTGGTTTCTATGACTCTTAGAGTATTGGATAGCATGGAATGAAAGGGTTTATTCCTGGCTGAGAGGCTGAGTCCTTCCGACAGTCTGATGCTCCCATCCATGGGAGGAACTGGGTGTCAGGCCTCTGGGGCCCAGAGCCTGAACACCCAACCTAGTATTAGTGTTTGGCTCTGGGAGAATCCAGGACTGATTTGTCAATGCAGAGTTAGGCTCTCCACAGGGCTCACTTGAGATCGTGGAATGAGAGGCCCATCAGGCTCTGGGATTCTGGTGTGGGGTCCTAGGAAGTTGTGGGTAGCTTTAAGGGTCAAACAGGTTTCTCCCACCACGAGGAACCTGCACAGGGCCAAATGACGCAGTTTCCTTGTGGGTGGCACCCAGAGTCCTGCGTTGTGAAGAAGGAGTCCCCATACTGGAGGGCTAGCACCCCAGGCCACAGGGGACAGAAGTCTGATTAAGCACCCTAGGGTTAGGTTTAGGATGACGGTGCATGGTTTGCCCTATCTGCCCATGCTGAGGTGGCCTTTCCCTAGGGCCTCGTTGAGTGCTGGTGTCTGCAGGATCCACAGACTCCTGCTTGCTTGTCCTGGTGAGGGCCTAACGTGGCTGTGGCACAAGGGATACATGCAGGTTTCTCCTGCTCTGCGGTTTCAGCTCACTCCTAAAGGGCATTCTTTCCAATTGGGATCAAGTGAAATTGTGCAGTGCAGCTCCTGGCTCCCCATCTGTAGATTTTTGGAACCACGCCTCTGAGGATGGAAGACTGAGCACCCGATCAGGGCTTAGGGTTAGGGTTCGAATGAGTGTTATGGTTGGGGTTATGGCTTAGGTACAAGAATGTTAGATCTGGAAACACAGATATGGGACCACCCAAGGTAGAGTTGAGGGAGGGACTCAGGAGGCTCCTCAGGCACTGGGTTTTTGGCCTGGAGGGTCAAAAGAGCATGATGTGGGCATCACGGAAACATGCTTCTTTCTATATCTCTGAGGGTATTGAATAGCACGGAATGAAACGGTTAGTTCCTGGCTGAGAGGCTGAGTCCTTCTGACAGTCTCATGCTCCCATCCATGGGAGGAGCTGGGTGTCAGGCCTCTGGGGTCCAGAGCCTGAACACCCAACCTAGGGTTAGGGTTTGGATCTTGGAGAAGGCAGACCTGATTTGTCAGTGCAGACTCAGGCTCTCCACAGGGCTCAGTTGAGGGAGTAGCTCTGGCGACCCATCAGGCTCCGGGATTGTGGTGTGGGGCTCCTAGTAAGGTGTGGGTGCCTTTACCAGGCAGACAGGTTTCTCCCGCCACGAGGGACCTGCACAGGGCCAAATGGCACAGTTTCATCGTGAGTCACACACAGAACTCTGCATTGTTTAGAAGGAGTCCCCAAACTGGAGGGCTACCGTGCCAGGTCATGGACACGGAAGTCCAAATAAGCACCCTAGGGTTAGGGTAAGCCCGACGTGGCATGGCAGGCCTGAACTGCCCGTGCTAAGGAGGACTCTCCCAAGGGCTGAGTTGAGGGCTTGTATCTACAGGATCGTCAGACTCGTGGTTCGTGGTCCTGATGGGGTCCTAACGTGGCTATGGCCCAAAGGATGCATGTAGGTTTCTCCTCCTCTGCGGGTTCAGCTCATTTCTAAAGGGCGTGCTTTACTATTGGTATCAAGTGCCATTGTGCAGTGCAGCTCAGGGTTCCCCCATCTGGAGAGTTTGGGTACAAAGCCTCTGAGGACAGAAGAATGAGCACCCGACCAGGGCTTCTGCTTAGGTTTAGGGTTAGTGTTTGTGTTAGCGTTAGGGTTATGTCTTAAAGAAAAGGCATGTCGGATCTGGCAAGAGAGATTGGGCTCACCCAAGGACTGAGTTGATGGAGGGGCTCTGGAGGCTCCTCAGGCCCCGGGATTTTGACCTGGAGGGGAATAGAGGGCACGGAAGGCCTCAGGAAAGAATGCTGGTTTCTCCGTCTCTGAGGCTATTGGATAGCTTGGAATGAATCGATTTGTTCCTGACTGAGTGGCTGAGTCCTACAGACACCCTGATGCTCCGATCCATGGGAGGAACTGCGAGTCAAGCCTCTGGCTTCCAGAGGCTAAACACCTAACCTAGGGTTAGGGTTTGGGTCTGGGAGAATGCCAGACCTGATTTGTCAGTGCAGAGTTAGGCTCTTCACAAGGTTCAGTTGAGTGCATTGCTCTGGCGACCCATCAGGCTCCGGGATTGTCGCGTGGGGGTCCTAGGAATGTGTGGGTCACTTTACCGGACAGACAGGTTTCTCCCGCCACGAGGGACCTGCACAGGGCCAAATGGCACAGTTTCATCGTGGGTGGCACCCAGATTCCTGCGTTGTGAAGAAGGAGTCCTCATCCTGGAGGGCTACCGGGCGAGTCATGGGGAAGGAAGTCTGAATAAGCACCCTAGGGTTAGGGTAATCCCGAAGGGGCATGACAGGCCCGAACTGCTCGTGCTGAGGTGGCCTCTCCCAAGGGCTGAGTTGAGGGTTTGTATCTGCAGGATAGTCAGACTTCTGTTTCGTGGTCCTGGTGGGTGCCTAACGTGGCTGTAGCCCAAAGGATGTAGGCAAGTTTCTCCTGATCTGCGGGTTCAGCTCATTTCTAAAGGGCATGCTTTCCTATTGGTATCAAGTGCCATTGTGCGGTGAAGCTCAAGGTTCCCCAATCTGCAGTTTGGATACCAAGCCTCTGAGGACAGAAGCCTGAGCACCCAGCCAGGGCTTCGGTTAGGTTAAGGGTTCGGGTTAGGGTTAGGGTTATGTCTTAGGGACAAGGCATGTCAGATCTGGCAGCAGAGATGGGCTCACCCAAGGACTGAGTTGAGGGCGGGACTCAGGAGGCTCCTTAGGCCCCGGGATTTTGAGCTGGAGGGACATAGAGGACGCGAATGGCCTCAGGGAAGCAAGCTGGTTTCTCCATCTCTGAGGCTATTGGATAGCTTGGAATGAATCAGTTTGTTCCTGGCTGAGTGTTTGATTCCTTCCCACAGTCTGATGCTCCCATCCATGGGAGGAACTGGGATTAAGGCCTCTGGGTTCCAGAGCCTGAACATCTACCCTAGGGTTAGGGTTTGGATCTGGGAGAATGGCAGACCTGATTTGTCATTTCAGAGTCAGGCAATCCACAGGGCTCAGTTGAGGACATAGTTCTCGCAACCCATAAGGCTCTGGGATTGTGGTGTGGGGTTCCTAGGAAGGTGTGGGTGGCTTTATGTGTTAGGCAGGTTTCTCCTGCTACGAGGGTCGTGCACAGGGCCATATGGCACAGTTTCCTCTTGGGTGGCACCCAGAGTCCTCCATTGTGAGGAAGGAGTCCCCAAACTGGAGGTCTACTGGGCCAAGCCACCAGAGACGGAAGTCTGAATCATCACCCTAGTGTTATGGTTAGACCGATGGGGCATGGCAGGCCCGATCTGCACATGTTGAGGTGGTCTCTCCCTAGGGATGAGTTGAGGGCTTGTGTTTACAGGACCCTCAGTCTCCTGGTCCGTGGTCCTGTTGGCACCTAAAGTGGCTGTGGCCAAAGGGATGTGTGCAGGTTTCTCCTGCTCTTTGGGTTCAGCTCATTCCTAAAGGGCATGCTTTCCAATTGGGATCAAGTGCAATTGTGCAGTGAACATCAGGGTTCCCCCATCTGGAGAGTTTGGGTACCAATCCTCTGAGGACAGAAGCCTGAGTACTGGACCAGGACTTCGGGTTAGGTTTAGGGTTAGGGTTAGCGTTAGTGTTAGGGTTATGTCTTAGGGACAAGGCTTGTCGGATCTGGCAACAGAGATTGGGCTCACCCAAGGTCTGAGTTGAGGGCAGGACTCAGGAGGATCCTCAGGCCCTGGGTTTTTGGCCTGGAGGGTCAGAGATCGGGATGGGCCTCAGGGAAGCATGCTTGTTTCTATATCTCTGAGGCTATTGGATAGCACAGAATGAAATGGTTTGTTCCTGGCTGAGAGCCTTAGTCCTTCCGAAGGTTTTATGCTCCCATCCATGGGAGGAACTGGGTGTCAGGCCTCTGGGGTGCAGAGCCTGAACACCCAACCTAGTGTTAGGGTTTGGCTCTGGGAGAATGGCAGGCCTGTTTTTTCAATGAAGACTCGGGCTCTTCACAGGGCTCAGTTGAGGGCGTAGCTCTGGCGACTCATCAGGCTCTGGGATTGTGGTGTGGGAGTCCTAGGAATGTGTGGGTCACTTAACAGGACAGACAGGTTTATCCCGCCATGAGGGACCTGTAGAGGGCCAAATGGCACAGTTTCTTCGTGGGTGGCACCCAGAGTCCTGCGTTGTTTATAAGGATTCCCCAAACTAGAGGGTTACCTGTCCAGGTCATGGAGATGTAAGTCCAAATAACCACCCTAGGGTTAGGGTAAGCCCGACGGGGTATGGCAGGCCTGATCTGCATGCGCTGAAGCGACCTCTCCCTAGGGCTGAGTTGTGGCATTATGTCTACAGGATGGTCAGACTCCTGGTTCATGGTCCTGGTGGGTGCCCAAGATGGCTGTGGCCCAAGGGATGCATGCAGGTTTCTCCTGCTCTGTGGCTTCAGCTCATTTCTAAAGGCATTCTTTCCAATTGGGATCAAGTGCAATTGTGCGGCGCAGCTCAGGGTTCCCCTATCTGAAGAGTTTGGGAACCAGGCCTCTGAGGATGGAAGCCTGAGCACCCGACCTGGTCTTTGTGTTAGGGTTAGGATTAAGGTTGGGTTTAGGGTTAGGGTTATGTCTTAGGGACAAGGCATGTCAGATCTGGCAACAGAGATTTGGCACACCCAAGGGCTGAGTTGCAGGTGGGACTAAGGAGGTTGTTTAGCCCTAGCTTTTTGGCCTGGAGGGCAAAGATCATGGTAATGGCCTCAGGAAGCAAGCCTGTTTCTATATCACTGAGGCTATTGGATAGCACGCAATGAAACAGTTTGTTCCTGGCAGACAGTCTGAGACCTTCCGACAGTCTGATGCTCCCATCCATGGAAGGAACTGGGTGTCAGGCCTCTGGGGACAGAGCCAGACCACCCAACCTAGGGTTAGGGTTTGGCTCTTGGAAAATGGCAGCCTTGATTTGTCAGTGCAGACTCAGGCTCTCCACAGGGCTCAGTTGAGGGCGTAGCTCTGGCGACCCACCAGGCTCCGGGATTGTGGTGTGGGGCTCCTAGGAAGGTGTGGGTGGCTTTAACGGGTAGACAGGTTTCTCCTGCCTCGAGGGACCTGCACAGGGCCAAATGGCACAGTATCACCGTGGGTGGCACCCAGAGTCCTGCGTTGATTAGGAGTCCCCATACTGGAGGGCTACTGGGCCAGGTCACGGGGAAAGAAGCCCAAGTTAGCACCGTAGAGTTAGGGTAAGCCCGACGGGGCATGGCAGGCCTGATCTGCACCTGCTGAGGTGATCTCTTCCTAGGGCTGAGTTGCGGGCTTGGTCTACAGGATGGTCAGACTCCTGGTTCATGGTCCTGCTGGGCGCCTAAGGTGGCTCTGGCCCAAGGGATGCATGAAGGTTTCTCCTGCTCTGCGGGTTCAGCTCATTTCTAAAGGGCATGCTTTCCTATTGGGATCAAGTGCAATTGTGTGGCACAGCTCAGGGTTCCCCAATCTGGAGAGTTTGGGAACCAGTACTCTGAGGATGGAAGCATGAGCACCTGTCCTGGGCTTTGTGTTAGGGTTAGGGTTAGGGTTAAGGTTAGGGTTAGGGTTAGGGTTAGGGTTATGTCTTAGGGACAAGGCATGTCAGATCTGACAACAGAGATTTGGCTCGCCCAAGGGCTGATTTGAGGGTGGGACTCAGGAGGTGCCTCAGCCTTGGCTTTTTGGCCTGGAGGGGCAAAGATCGCAGTAATGGCCTCAGGAAGCATGCTTGTTTCTATATCTCTGTGGCTATCAGATAGAACGCAATGAAACGGTTTGTTACTGCTTAGAGTCTGAGTTCTTTTGATACTCTGATGATCCCATCCATGGGAGGACCTGGGTGTCAGGCCTCTGGGGACATAGCCTGACCTCCCAAACTAGGGTTAGGGTTTGGCTCTTGGACAATGGCAGGCCTGATTTGTCAGTGCAGACTCAGGCTCTCCACAGAGCTCAGTTGAGGGCATAGCTCTGGCGACCCATCAGGCTTTGGGATTGTGGTCTGGGGGTCCTAGGAAGGTGTGGCTGGCTTAACCAGGCAGACAGGTTTCTCATGCCTCGAGGGACCTGCACAGGGCCAAATGGCACAGTTTCACAGTGGGTGTCAACCAGAGTCCTGTGTTGTGAAGAAGGAGTCCTCAAATTGGAGTGATACTGGGCCAGGTCATGGGGAAGGAAGTCCAAATAAGCACCCTAGGTTTAAGGCAACCCAGATGGGGCATGGCGAGCTTGAACTGCCCATGTTGAGGTGGCGTCTCCCAAGGGCAGAGTTGTGGGCTTGTATCTGCAGCATTGTCAGATTCCTGGTTCTTGGTCCTGGTGGGTGCCAAATGTGGCTGTGGCCCAAAGGATGCATGTAGGTTTCTCCTGCTCTGCGGGTTCAGCTCATTTCTAAAGGGCATGCTTTCCTATTGGTATCAAATGCTATTGTGCAGTGGTGCTCAGGGTTCCCACATTTGGAGAGTTTTTGTACCAAGCCTCTGAGGACAGAAGGGAGCACCCGACCAGGGCTTCGGGTTAGGTTTAGGGTTAGGGTTTGGGTTAAGGTTTTGTCTTCAGGACAAGACATGTCGATTCTGGCAACAGAGGTTGGGCTCACCCAAGGACTGAGTTGAGGGCGGGACTCAGGAGGCTTCTCAGGCCCAGGGATTTTGACCTGGAGGGGCATAGAGGGCGAGAATGGCCTCAGGGATACATGCTGGTTTCTCCATATCTAAAGCTATTTGATAGCTTGGAATGAATCAGTTTGTTCCTGGTTGAGTGGTTGAGTCCTTCCCACAGTCTGATGCTCCCATCCATGGGAGGAACTGGGAGTCAGGCCTCTGGATTCCAGAGCCTGAACACCTACCCTAGGGTTAGGGTTTGGCTCTGGGAGAATGGCAGACCTGACTTGTTAGTGCTGACTCAGGCTCTCAATAGGGCTCAGTTGAGGGCGTAGTTCTCGCGGACCATAAGGCTCCAGAATTTTGGTGTGGGGGTCATATGAAGGTGTGGGTGGCTTTACAGGTTAGGCAGGTTTCTCCCGCCACAAAGGTCCTGCTAGGGCCATAGGGCACAGTTTCCTCGTGGGTGGCACCCAGAGTCCTGCGTTGTGACGAAGGAGTCTCCAACTGCAGATCTAGGGCCAAGCCACCAGGGACGGATATCTGTATCAGCACCCTCAGTTTAGGGTTAAACCGACGGGGCATGGTGGGCCTGATCTTCACGCGATGAGGTGGTCTCTCCCTAGGGCTGAGTTGAGGGCTTATGTTTGCAGGATCCTCAGACTCCTGGTCCGAGGTCCTGTGCGGTGCCTAACATGGCATTCTTTCCTATTGGGATCAAGTGCCTTTGTGCGGGGCAGCTAAGGTTCCACCATCTGGAGAATTAGAGAACCAGGCCTCTGAGGACAGAAGCCTGCACACCCGACCTGGGCTTCAGATTAGGGTAATGGTTAGGGTTAGGGTCATGTCTTAGTGACAAGGCATGTTGGATCTTCCAACACAGATATAGGTTCACTCAAGGGGTGAGTTGAGGGCAGGACTCAGGAGACTCCTCAGACCCTGCGTTTTTGGCCTGGAGGGGCAAAATGGCTGGAAAGGCCTCAGAGGAGCATGCTGGTTTCTACGTCTCTGAGGATATTGGATAGCATGGAATGAAACAGTTTGTTCCTGGCTAAGAGGTTGAGTCCTTCCGACAGTCTGCTGCTCTAATCCATGGGAGGAAAATGGGTGTCAGGCCTCTGGGGTCCAGAGGCTGAACACCCAACCTAGGGTTAGGCATTAGCCCTGGGAGAATGGACGACCTGACTTGTCAGTGCACAGTCAGGCTCTCTACAGGGCTCAGTTGAGGGTATACCTCTTACGACCCTTCAGGCTCCGGGATTGTGGTGTGGGTTTCCTAGGAAGGAAGGTGTGGTTGGCTTTAGGGTTCAACAGTTTTCTCCTGCCATGAGGGTCCTGAACAAGGCAAAATGGTGCAGTTTCCTCGTGGGTGGCACCCAGAGTCCTGCGTTGTAAAGAATGAGTCCCCAAACTGGAGGGCTACCTGTCCAGGTCATGGGGATGTAAGTCCAAATAAGCACCCTAGAGTCAGGGTAAGCCCAACGGGGCATGGCAGGCCCTATCTGCACATGCTGAAGTGAACTCTCCCTAGGGCTGAGTTGCGGGCTTGTGCCTACAGGATCGTCAGACTACTGGTTCATGGTCCTGGTGGGCGCCTAAGGTGGCTGTGGCCCAAGGGATGCATGCAGGTTTCTCCTGCTCTGCGGGTTCAGCTCATTTCTAAAGGGCATGCTTTCCAATTGGGATCAAGTGCAATTGTACGGCACAGCTCAAGGTTCCCCTATCTGGAGAGTTTGGGAACCAGGCCTCTGAGGATAGAAGCCTGAGCACCCAACCTGGGTTTCGAGTTAGGGTTAGGTTTAGGGTGAGGGTTATGTCTTAGGGACAAAGCATGTCGGATCTGGCAATACAGATTTGGGATCACCCAAGGCCTGAGTTGAGGGCGGCACTCAGGGGGACCCTCAGGGCCTGTGTTTTGGCCTGGAGTGTCAGAAGGCACGGGATTGGCCTCAGGGAAGCATGCTTCTTTCTATATCTGAGGGTATTGTATAGCAAGGAATGAAATGGTTTATACCTGGCTTAGAGGCTGAGTCCTTCCGACAGTCTGATGCTCCCATTCATGGGAGGCACTGGGTGTCAGGCTTCTGGGGTACAGGGCCTGAACGGGCAACCTAGGGTTAGGGTGTGGCCCTTGGAGAATGGCAGACCTGATTTGTCAGTGCAGACTCAGCCTCCCACAGGGCTTAGTTGAGGGCGTAGCTCTGAAGGCCTATCAGTCTCCGGATTGTGGTGTGGGGGTTCTAGGTAGGTTTGGCGGTCTTTACCAAGCAGACAGTTTTCTCACGCCACGAGGGTCCTGCACATGGCCAAATTGCACAGTTTCATCGTGGGTGGCATCCAGAGTCCTCCGTTGTTAAGAAGGAGTCCTCAAACTGTAGGGCTACAAGGACAGGTCACGGGGAATCAAGTCAAAATAAGCACCCTAGGGTAGCTGAGACCCCACGGGCATGGCAGGCTCGAACTGCCCTAAGAGAGGTGGCCTCTACAAAGGGCTGAGTTGAGGCCTTGTATCTGCAGGATCGTCAGACTCCAAATTCGAGGTCCTAGTGGGTGCATAACGTGGCTGTGGCCCAAGGATGATGTACGTTTATCCTGCTTTGCGGATTCAGCTCATTTCTAAAGGGCATGCTCTCCTATTGGTATCAAGTGCCTTTGTGCAGTGCAGCTCAGGCTACCCCATCTGAAGAGGTTGGGTACAAGCCTCTGAGGAGAGAAGCCTGAGCACCCAAGCAGGGCTTTGGGTTAGGTATAGTGTTAGGGTTAGGGATAGGGTTAGGGTTAAGGATATGTCACGATACTTTTGAGACTGTCAAAATATGGAAGCTGTGGGAACTGATTGTGTTGAAAACATGAAGTGTCACATACAGGGCGCACCATAGTCGTTGACACCTATGCTTGTGACCATAGGAAGGACAGGGTTCAGTGAAACTCCTTCACTCAGGCACCCATTCGTGGCAGTGTCTTCCCAGGAGAGGAAAGAAGATAGAACAAGGACGGACTCAGGGCAGGTTGGGTACTGTGAGCTAAGTGCAAGCTATGGCTCTTAGGCTTCGAAGTGTGTACTGGGAGAGCATGTCCAGTGGTAATCCCAGCTCACTCCCTCTGTCGAAAACACTGATGACCACATGAAGGAAGAGTGATTTAGAAGAACTGGCGACAGATATGAGACTGTGAAAACATGGAAGGTGTGGGAACTGACGGTGTTGAAAACATGAAGAGTCGCGTTCAAGGCTCTAGTCTCATAAGTCGATACCGGTGACCATAGGAAGCTCTGTGTTCAGTGAAACTCCTTCAGGTGGACACCCATTCGTGGCAGTGTCTTCCTAGGTAAGGAAAGAAGATGAAAACAAAGACGGATTCAGTGCATTTTGGAATTGTGAGTTAAGTGGAGGCTACGGCTCTTGGGCTTCCAAAAGGTATACTGAGAGAGCATGACCAGTGGTCATCCCAACTCTCTTGCTCTGGCCTAAA
This sequence comes from Lontra canadensis, assembly GCF_010015895.1. Lineage (NCBI taxonomy): Eukaryota > Metazoa > Chordata > Mammalia > Carnivora > Mustelidae > Lontra > Lontra canadensis. The sequence continues at coordinate 65,899 of NW_022631473.1, forward strand.
TGCTTTAAACGACGTGAGGTAAGTGTGCTTCAGGACAGATTCGCGACAGTTTTGAGACCGTCACCATATGGAAGCTGTGGGAACGGACTGTGCTGGAAATATGAAGTGACTCATATAGGGCCATCCCTAGTCTCGGATGTCCATGCTTGTCATCATAGGAACGACAGTGTTCAGTGAAACTCCTTCAGACCCAACCAGTTAATGGCAGTGTCTTCCCAGGTGAGGAAAAAAGATAGAACAAAGACGGAATCAGGGCAGTTTGGATACTGTGATCTAAGTGCAGGCTACGACTCTTAGGCTTCCAAAATGTGGACTGGGAGAGCATGACCAGTGGCCATCCCAACTCACTACCTCTGTCAAAAACGCTTCAAACGTCGTGAGGGAAGTGTGCTTTAGGATGGACGTGCAACACCTTTGAGACTGTCAAGACATGGAAATTGTGGGAACAGACTGATGAAAATATGAAGAATCGCGTACGGACCTTAGTCTCGGATGTCGACACCGGTGACCATAGGAAAGTCTGTGGTGAGGGAAACCCCTTCAGACGGACACCCTTTCGTGGCAGTGTCTTCCTAGGTAAGGAAAGAAGATGAAACAAAGATGGATTGAGTGCATTTTGGATACTGTGAGTTAAGTGGAGGCTACGGTTGTTCCGCTTTCAAAAGTTATACTGAGAGAGCATGACCAGTGGTCATCCCAACTCTCTAGCTCTGTCCTAAATGCTTTAAACGATGTGAGGTAAGGGTGCTTTAGGACAGATTCGCGACAGTTTTGAGACTTTCACCATATGGATGCTGTGGGAACAGACTGTGTTGAAAACATGAAGTGACTCGTACAGGGCCATTCCTAGTCTTGGATGTCCATGCTTGTGATCATAGGAACGACAGTGTTCAATGAAAATACTTCAGACCCACACCAGTTCGACTAAGTGTCTTCAAAGGTAAGGAAAAAAGATAGAACAAAGACGGAATCAGGGCAGTTTGGATACTGTGAGCTAAGTGCAGGCTATGACTCTTAGGCTTAAAAAACGTGGACTGGGAGAGCATGAACAGTGGCCATCCCAACTCACTACCTCTGTCAAAAACGCTTCAAACGTCGTGAGGGAAGTGTGCTTTAGGACGGACGTGCAACACCTTTGAGACTGTCAAAACATGGAAACTGTGGGAACAGACTGTGATGAAAATATGAAGAATCGCGTACGGACCTTAGTCTCGGATGTCCACGCCGGTGACCATAGGAAAGTCTGTGGTCAGGGAAACCCCTTGAGACGGACACCATTTCGTGGCAGTGTCTTCTCAGTTGAGGAAAGAAGATAGAACAAGGACGGACTCAGGGCATGTTGGGTATTGTGAGATAAGTGCTGGCTACTAGTCTTAGGCTTCCCAAACGTGTACTGGGAGAGCATGACCAGTGGTCTTGCTACCTCTCTAACTCTGCCAAAAATTCTAAAAGCGACGAGAGGAAAGAGTGCATTGGGAGAGACTCATGACAGTTTTGAGACCGTATGTCTAAACATGGAAGCTGTGGAAACTGTGTGAAAACATGAAAACTGGCATTCAGAACCCTAGTCTCAGAAGTCCATACCGGTGACCATAGGAAAGTCTGTTCAGTGAAAATCCTTCAGAAGGACACCCTTTCATGGTAGTGTCTGAACAGGAATGGAAAGAAGATAGAACAAGGTTGGACTCAGAGCAGGTTGGATATGGTGAGTTAAGTGCAGGCTATGGCTCTTAGGCTTCCAAAACGTATACTGGGAGAGCAAGAACCGTGGTAATCCAAACTCACTACCTCCATTGAAAATGCTTAAAACGGCTTGATGGAAGTGGCTTTAGGATGGACTCGCAACAGTTTGGAGACTGTCAAAACGTGGAAGCTGTGGGAACTGCCTGTGTTGAAAACAGGAAGAGTAGCTTTCAGGGCCCTTGTCTCTGATGTCCATACCGATTACCATAGGAATATCTGTGTTCAGTGAAACTCAGCACGCAGACATCCATTCATTGCAGTGTCTTCCCAGGTGAGCAAAAGGATCGAAGAAGGATGGACTCAGGGCACGTTTGATACTCTGAGTTAAGTACAGGCAATGTCTCTCAGGTTTCCAAAACGAATACTGGGAGAGCATGAGCAGTGGTCGTGCCAACTGCCTGACTTTGTCGAAAACACTTCAAACGTCCTGAGGGAAGTGTGTGTTAGGGCGGACCCACAACAGTTTTGAGACTGTCTAAACATGGCAGCTGTGGGAACTGACTGTGTTGAAAGCATGATGAGTCGCATTCAGGTCCCTAGTCTCTGAAGTCCATTCGTGTGGCTTGGGAAGGTCTCTGTTCAGGGAAACTCCTTCAGGCGGACACCCATTCATGACCGTGTTTTCTCAGGTGAAGAAAGAAGATAGAGGAAAGACGGACTCAGGGCAGGTTGGATTCTGTGAGTTAAGAACAGGCTATGGCTCTTAGGCTTCCAAAACTTGTACAGGGAGAGCATGTCCAGTGATCATCCCAAGTTTCTACTCTGACGATAAGGCTTCAAACATCGTGAGAGGAGTGTGCTTTAGGACAGAATCACGATAGTTTTGAGACTGTCAACATATGGAAGCTGTGGGAAAGCATGACTCTGTTGAAAACATGAAGTGTCACGTACACGGCCCACCAGAGTTGTGGACGCCCATGCTTGTGACCACAGGAAGGTAAGGGTTCATTGAAACCCCTTCAGTCAGGCACCCATTCATGGCAGAGACTGCCCAGGATAGGAAAGACTATAGAACAAGGACGGACTCGGGGCAGGTTGGGTACTGTGAGCTAAGTGCAGACTACGTCTCTTAGGCTTCGAAGCGTGTACTGGGAGAGCATGTCCAGCGGTATTCCCAACTCACTCCCTCTGTCGAAATCGCTGATGACCACATGAAGGCAGAGTGCTTTAGGAAGAACAGGAGACAGTTTTGAACTGTGAAAACATGGAACGTGTGGGAACTGACAGTGTTGAAAACATGAAGAATCGCGTTCAGGGCTCTAGTCTCATAAGTCGATACCGGTGACTATAGGAGGGTCTCCTTTCAGGGAAACTCCATCAGGCGGACACCCATTCTTGGCAGTGTCTTCCAAGGTAAGGAAAGAAGATGAAACAAAGACGGATTCAGGGCATTTTGGAAACTGTGAGTTAAGTGGAAGCTACGGCTTTTGGGCTTTCCAAACGTATACTGAGAGAGCATGACCAGTGCTCATCCCAACTCTCTAGCTCTGGCCTAAATGTTTTAAACGACGTGAGGTAAGGGTGCTTTAGGACAGATTTGCGACAGTTTTGAGACTTTCAAAATATGGAAGCTGTGGGAACGGACTGTGTTGAAAACACGAAGTGACTTGTACAGGGCCGTCCCTAGCCTTCGATGTCCATGCTTGTGATCGTAGGAACGACAGTGTTCAGTGAAACTCCTTCAGACCCACACCAGTTCATGACAGTGTCTTCCCAGGTGAGAAAAAAAGATAGAACAAGGATGGAATCGGGGCAGTTTGGATACTGTGAGCTAAGTGCAGGCTATGACTCTTAGGCTTAAAAAACGTGGACTGGGAGAGCATGACCAGTGGCCATCCCAACTCACTACCTCTGTCAAAAACGCTTCAAACGTCATGAGGGAAGTGTGCTTTAGGACGGATGTGCATCACCTTTGAGACTGTCAAAACAGGGAAACTGTGGGAACAGACTGTGATGAAAATATGAAGAATCGCGTACGGACCTTAGTCTCGGATGTCCACGCCGGTGACCATAGGAAAGTCTGTGGTCAGGGAAACCCCTTGAGACGGACACCATTTCGTGGCAGTGTCTTCCCAGTTGAGGAAAGAAGATAGAACAAGGACGGACTCAGGGCATGTTGGGTACCGTGAGATAAGTGCTCGCTACAGCTCTTAGGTTTCCCAAACGTGTACTGGGAGAGCATGACCAGTGGTCTTGCTACCTCTCTAACTCTGCCAAAAATGCTAAAAGCAACGAGAGGAAAGAATGCATTGGGAGACACTCGTGACAGTTTTGAGACCGTCTCCCTAAACATGGAAGCTGTGGAAACTGACTGTGTTGAAACATGAAAACTGGCATTCAGAACCCTAGTCTCAGAAGTCCATACCGGTGACCATAAGAAGGTCTGTGTTCAGTGAAAATCCTTCAGACGGACACCCTTTCATGGTAGTGTCTGCCCAGGAATGGAAAGAAGATACAACAAGGTTGGACTCAGGGCAGGTTGGATATTGTGAGTTAAGTGCAGGCTATGGCTCTTAGGCTTCCAAAACGTATACTGGGAGAGCAAGAACCGTGGTAATCCAAACTCACTACCTCCTTTGAAAATGTTTAAAATAGCATGAGGGAAGTGGCTTCAGGATGGACTTACAACAGTTTGGAGACTGTCAAAACATGGAAGCTGTGGGAACTGCCTGTGTTGAAAACAGGAAGAGGAGCGTTCAGGGCCCTTGTCTCCGATGTCCATACAGATTACCATAGGAATGTCTGTGTTCAGTGAAACTCAGCAGGCGGACATCCATTCATTGCAGTGTCTTCCCACGTGAGCAAAAGGATCGAAGATGGATGGAGTCAGGGCAGGTTGGATTCTCTGAGTTACGTACAGTCTATGGTTCCTAGACTTCCAAAACGCATACTGGGAGAGCATGACCAGTGGTCATCCCAACTCTCTAACTCTGTCGAAATCGCTTCAAACGTCGTGATAGATATGAGTTTTAGGACAGACTCACGACAGTTTTTAAACTGTCAAAATACGGAAGCCCTGGGTACTGACTGTGTTGAAACCATGAAGTGTCACGTATAGAGCCCTCCCTGGTTTCGTACGTCCATGCTTGTGACCGTCGGAACGAGAGTGTGGCACCAGGAAAGAAGACGGAAAAAGGATGTGGTCAGGGCAGGTTGGAAACTGTGACCTAAGTGCAGGCTACGGCCCTTAGGCTTCCAAATCGTGTACTGTGGGCATGACCATTGGCCATCCCAACTCTCTAAATCTGTCGAAAACACTTCAAACGTCGTGAGGGAAGTGTGCTTTTGGACGGACTCGCGACACTTTTGAGACTGTAAAAACATGGAAACTGTGGGAGCTGACCGTGTTGAGAATGTGAAGAATCGCGTACAGTACCCTAGGTTCGGACGTCCATGCCGGCGACCTTCGGAAGGTCCATGTTCACTGAAACTTCTTCAGATTGATGATGTTTGAAGAAGAATGGTAAAGGGCTGACTCACGGCAGGTTGGATACTGTGAGTTACGGGCAGGGTATGGTTCCTTGGCTTCCAAAATGTATACTGGGACAGCATGGCCAGTGGTCATCCCAACTCTCTACCTCTGTCACACACGCTTCAAACGTCGTGAGGGAAGTGTGCTTTAGGACGGACTCGCGACAGTCGTGAGAATGTCAAAACGTGGAAGCTGTGGGAACTGACTGTGTTGAAAACATAAAGAGTCGAGTTCGGGTTCCTAGTCTCTGAAGTCCAGACCAGTGGCTTAGCAATGTGTGTGTTCAGTGAAACTCCTTCAGACGGACACCCATTCGTGGCAGTGTCTTCCAGGTGTGGAAAGAAGATAGAACAAGAATGGACTCAGGGCAGATTGGATACTGTGATTTAAGTGTAGGCTATGGCTCTTAGGCTTTCGAAACTTATACTGGAAGAGCATGAACTGTGGTCATCCCAACTCTCTACCTCTGTCAAAAATGCTTAAAATGAAGTGAGGGAAGTGTGCTTGAGGACGGACTCGAGACAGTTTTGAAACTGTCAAACATCGAAGCTCTGGGAACCGACGGTGTTGAAACCATGAAGATTTGCGTTCAGAACCCTAGTCTCAGAAGTCCATACCGGTGACGATAGGAAAGTCTCTGTTCAGCTCAACTCCTTCAGACAGATATCCGTCCATGGCAGTGTCTTGCCAGGTGAGGAAAGAAGATAGAAGACAGACTCAGGGCAGGTTGGATACTGTGAGTTAAGTGCAGACTAAGGCTCTTAAGCTTCCTAAACTTATCCTGGAAGAGGATGATCTCTGGACATCACAACTCTCTACCTTGGTCGATAATGCTTCGAACGTTGTGAGAGAAGTGTGCATTAGGACAGACACGTGACAGTTTTGAGACTACAAAACGTGGAAGCTGTGGGAACTGACTGTGTGGAAAACTTGAAGAATCGCATACAGAGCCCTAGTCCTGGACGTCCATTCCAGTGACCAAGGAAGGTCTGTGTTCAGTGAAATTCCTTCAGGCGGACACCCATTTGTGGCAATGTATTCCCAGGTGAGGAAAGAAGATACAACAAGGATAGACTCAGAGCACATTGGATACTCTGGGTTATGTACAGGCAATGTCTCTCAGGCTTCCAAAACGAATACTTGGAGAGCATGAGCAGTGGTCATGCCAACTGCCTCACTTTGTCGAAAACGCTTCAAACGTCCTGAGGGAAGTGTGTGTTAGGGCGGACTCGCAACAGTTTTGAGACCGTCTAAACATGGCAGCTGTGGGAACTGACTCTGTTGAAGCCATGATGAGTCGCATTCAGGTCCCTAGTCTCTGAAGTCCATTCGTGTGGCTTGGGAAGGTCTCTGTTCAGGGAAACTCCTTCAGGCGGACACCCATTCGTGACCGTGCTTTCTCAGGTGAGGACAGAAGATAGAGAAAAGCGGACACAGGGCAGGTTTTATTCTGTGAGTTAAGAACAGGCTATGGATCTTAGGCTTCCCAAACTTGTACAGGGAGAGCATGACCAGTGGGCATCCCAAGTCTCTACTCTGATGAAAGGCTTCAAAAGACGTGAGAGGAGTGTGCTTCAGGACAGAATCACGCTAGTTTTGAGACTGTCAACATATGGAAGCTGTGGGAAAGCGTGACTGTATTGAAAACATGAAGTGTTTCGTACAGGGCCCACCAGAGTCGTGGACGCCCATGCTTGTGACCACAGGAAGGTAAGGGTTCAGTAAATCCCCTTCAGTCATGCACCCACTCATGGCAGAGACTGCCCAGGAGAGGAAAGAAGATAGAACAAGGACAGACTCAGGGCAGGTTGGGTACTGTGAGCTATGTGCAGGCTACGAATCTTAGGCTTCAAAAATGTGGACTGGGAGAACATGAACAGTGGCCATCCCAAATCACTACCTCTGTCAAAAACGCTTTAAACGTCGTGTGGGAAGTGTGTTTTAGGACTGTCGTGCAACATCTTTGAGACTGTCAAAACATGGAAACTGTGGGAACAGACTGTGATGAAAATATGAAGAATCGCGTATGGACCTTAGTCTCGGATGTCCACGCCAGTGACCATAGGAAAGTCTGTGGGCAGGGAAACCCCTTCAGACAGACACCCTTTCGTGGCGGTGTCTTCTCAGTTGAGAAAAGAAGATAGAACAAGGACGGACTCAGGGCATGTTGGGTACTGTGAGATAGTGCTGGCTACGACTCTTAGGTTTCCCAAACGTGTACTGGGATAGCATGACCAGTACTCATCCCAACTCTTTGTTTTGGACACCTAAGAGCCATAGCCTGCATTTCACTCACAGTATC
>NW_022631474.1:0-73002 GCF_010015895.1 Lontra canadensis
GAAAGAAAGAAAGAAAGAAAGAAAGAAAGAAAGAAAGAAAGAAAGAAGGAAAGAAAGAAAAGGTGTCATGAAACACAAGTCACAATTATTCCATTTCCCAAAGGGATGATCACTTTCTCACAACAAAACTGTGTTTTGGAGAGCCTGACAAAGAAACAAATTAGATCTATATTTGTTCCTTTTTTGTGTGTGTTTTTGTTTGTTTGTTTGTTTTTTATTATGTTATGTTAGTCCCCATACAGTACATCGTTAGTTTTTGATGTAGTGTTCCATGATTCATTGTTTATGTTTGACACCCAGTGCTCCATGCAATCCATGCCCTTCTTAATACCCTTCACCAGGCTCACCCATCCTTCCATCCCCTTCCCCTCTAAAACCCTCAGTTTGTTTCCTGGAGTCCATAGTCTGTCATGGTTCATCTCCTCCTCCGATTTTACTCCCTTAATTTTTCCCTTCCTTCTCCTAATGTCCTCCATGTTATTCCTTATGTTCCACAAATATGTGAAACCATATGATAATTGACTTTCTCTGTTTGTTCCTTTGTTTTAAAAGTGTTGTCATCTTGAAGGTAGAATTCCAACATCCTTCATGTGATGTGCTGCTACCTGTTGGAGGGGGTCATCTAAGGCAGGTAAGAAGGTGGGAAGGCAAAGAATTCCACAAAAAAAAAAATATTCTTTCTCCAAGTAACATAGCTCCTAGGAGAGCATGGACCTATGTCTGGATGAGGCCAAAGCCACCCTTGGGACTGCAGCAGGATTGGAGAGTGGAGGAGATTGGCCCCACTAGTAGGTTAGCTCTGCTCATCTACCCATTTTTTCTGATTACAGACAGACTTGGTCCTCCTCTTTGGGTTGCTCTCTGAGGAGAACAGTTGAAAGACTTTTTCTGGACATTTCAGGTATGGGGCCAAGGGCAAGCATCGTCCCTTCAGCAAGCCCAGCATCTTCACCCATGAAGGACTAAATGAGACAATATGTGGGGAACAGAGAATGCAGTGATGGCACTTAGTTGGATCCACTCTGGTAGAAATGCTTCTCTTCTGCCTCCCATGCTGTCCATCAAGTGAGGAAGGACACATGTCCTCGTCTGGACATGACTATGTCTACCTTGGTCATTTTGGCCAACTCGGTGTCTCTGGTGCAGAGTCATTCATCCAGGGGAGTGGTCATCACACAGTTGAGAGAGAAGATGAAGCATTGCCTTGCATTGTTGCATAACAGACACGGGTACGGTATCAATGGTATATAGTGATAAGCATATGTAACTCATGCGGCTGTAGGTTAGTTGGGCTTTGGTCCATCTAGATTGAGCTCAGCTGGGCTGCTCTGCTCTAAGAGTTTTGCGTTCTTTCCTGGGATCAGCAGACTAGCCTGGCTGTATTCTCATGGTGATGGCAGACGTGCAAGGGGTCAGCAGAAACAAGCGAGACATCTCAAGGCCAAGGCTCAGAATTGAAGCAAGCCACTTTAATCTCATTTTATTGGTCAAAGACAGTCTCTTGATCAGACTTTAGGTCAGTAGGTGAGGAAATTTACTTTGCCCTTTAATGGGAAGAACTACAAATTCTTACAGAGCAGGGGAACAAAGAATTAGGCCAATGGTTCTGCAATAGATTATGTTCTCCTAACCCCTTCTTCAGTTCAGTGTGTCAACACACCTACTAGATTAAGGGAGGGAAAGGTCATCTAATGATCAACAAAATGAAGGGACACATATCTACTCATGTGTTCAATGGATATTAATTGGTTACTCAGATGGGCCAGGCACTATTTTAGGTATATCCTACCATGACAAACAAGAAGGAGAAATCCCTTGAGTCATAGATCTCCCATTCTGGAAGGCAAGACAGGCAATAAGCAAGTACACCTTAAAACAAGAAAGGTTAGGTGGTAATAATTGCAAAGCAAAACCAAAGAGGGTCAAATAATGGAGAGTACCCAGTGTGTGGAGCAATTTTAAGGAGTGAAGATATATCTGGTCAAAAACAATGGACACTCCTTATTGGGCACCAACCAGATATCACTGGTCTGATGGTCATAGCCTCCAAATTCGTTTGAGTTCCTAGTGGCACTTTACTCTCAGCTCAAATGAATGTCTTTCCACCCCTTCCTCTCTGCTTTTAGCTTGACTAGGGGGAGGGAGAGGGAAATAAATTTCATGCATAGCTCTTCCCATTTGAAGAATGGAAGAATGGGTCTCCAGATTTTTGAAGGTTTCTAGTCCAGGGTATACATTTTTCAGTAGGAATATTGAGTTCTGTGTTCTAGTCTTCTTAAAAAATCTTTTATTTTTTTTTTATGATAAACAATCATGGTATAAGACTTGTCTTCATACATCACACAGTCTTATTAACTGTAGCTATGTGACACCAGACCATAGTGGATAGCTGAACTTCGGTGGCAGAATTATTATTGTTTTATCCCAAATCTTCCTGATCTGTAAAACTGTCCAATCAGGTGATTATATTAAGTGGGTCATTACAGAAAGACTGGATGGAGTTGCCATATTTGATTATCAAAGTGTTCAATGACATTCAGGTATTTGGTGGCTTAAAACATTTATCTATGTGTTTGGCGATATTGTAGTATTTTTATCCGAACAGTGACACTATGTTGACCCAACCATAGCTTTACTTTTTTGGTTTAAAGAGGATTTCAACATGCTTTCTCTTAATGCAAGGGCATGAAGACATAGGTCTGGTGATGGTGTCTCGGATGTGACTCCACTGGATTCTAGAAGTTTCTGAAGCTGTTGTCGACAGTAGAGATGGATCATAGCAGCTAGGCAGAGAAGAGAAACAGAGGACTTGAAAGAGATGGGGCACCGGGCATGGCTGAATTCTGCATTTTTACAAGGCAGACAATTCAGGTGGGAGTGAAAAGTTGCAGAGATCCTGCTGCTTCCCCAACCAGGAATGTCAGTTCTCTGAGATGGCACCATCTGCATCTCAGAGCCCTGGAGTTTTGGCACATTTGAAAGTCCTTGGTAAGGTTCACTTGCTCTGGTAGTCAGATTACAAATATATGACCCTTGAGTTCAGACTAAAAGATCTGAACTCAAGAGGGATGTTCCTCAAATCCAGTATATAGTGGTTCTTATTCTTTCTTTTCCAGTCACCCTTGAAGCTCTGCCCCCACCCCCTCCATCTCTAGCCTTGGATAGTCACATCAAAGAAATGGAAAAACAGGCCTTCTGAGACACTTATAAGATACAGGAACACCCACCATGTACGTACACACATGTGCGCGCAGTCGCATGCGCGCACACTCACACACACACACACACACACACACAATTGTTTAGGGGAGTTAGGAGAGACACAGTAGTTAGTATAGGACAACCCATCCCATTCCTGAGCCCTCAGGAAATTCTAGGCAAAACCCAATGATGGGACTTCATCATTGTCCCATTGTCCCGAAGTTTCCTGGGATGTAAAACAGCTGCCCTGCTGCCCAGCTGCCCAGCTGAAGGCTTTGGGGCTGGCGTTTCCCAGACTGGTTCCTCGGAACCTCCTCCCCATCCCTACCTCATTCCAGAACACTCCAAGGAAAAGGGTCCCGTGACCAGACAGGGAGAACCTGCAGACTCTACTGCCTTTTTGGTGATCCATAATGCCCATCGGCATATTCAAGGCTCTGAGAACAGACCTGCTTACCTGGTTCAACCCAGCCTTTCCCCACCATACTGACCCGGGAATTCTTCTCTCCAGCATATTGACACCTATGAACCACGGGCTGCACTGTCCTGAGCTGTCATAAACCCCTGACTGGGTCCAGTGAGGATGACTTCTTCCCAGGCCAGAAGGGAGACATAGGCCTGGTTCTTTTTCCTTCCCGTCCCTTCCCTCCCCTTCATCCTTTCCTCCCTCCTTTCCTTCTTTCCTTCCTTCTTTCTTCTTCCTTCTCCTCCTCTTCCTCCTCCTCTTCTTCTCCTTCCTCCTCCTCTTCTCCCTCTTCCTCTTTCTCTTCGTTTTCATCCTCCTTCTCCTCCTCCTCCTCTTCTTTTTTTCATGAGACAGAATTCTCAGTCCGTACAACTGTCTAGTGAGAAATTTGCTAGGAGAATTGACTCTTTGTCTCTACAAAGACCCATGAAGGAAAGAGTCTATGTGATAATTGTATGCACAGTTCAAAATATTTTAAATGAACTTGTTCTTACAAAGAAATAAGTTATGAAGTTAACTTTTGTGTGTGTGTGAATAATTAAACTATTGTCACCACTTTAAATTATCATCCATTGTTAACTTACATCATTAAATCTTACCTCTTTGCTAAAGAATAATGAAAAAAAAAATACACTTAACAGTTATTGCAAGCTCCAGACCATTGATAACGCCAGTCTCAGTCTGAATTTCACAAGCGGGTTTTCCACTTCCTCCCTGTTGTTGGGCTGGCAAATAAAACTCTGCTAGCGTGAGGGACGAAACTGAATCTCCTCCATCAGGACAAACTCTCCCTGAAAATGGCATTCATCTTGAATCATCTAATCATATTAGGATTTTGTGTCTGTACAAAGGGGGATGCTGGGGTCCCGGCTGCGTCTTTGTTCTCCTTGGGGATTCATAAAGCATCTCCAACCCCTGCAGTATCAGAGAACAAGCTCCTCCCACAACCATTCTCTGTGTACAGCATTTAGGCAATTCATTTGATAATTTGGGGGGTTGAGGAGTGGATGGCTGGGTCAAAAGAAAGGGGCTGGGGTGAGCCTCTCAACTGATCCCTGAGGAAGATGACGTGTTAATTTCCTTGTTGTTTCGATTAAGAAGGTGATAGATATATATATTTTTTTTCTGGATATTGTTAAAAGAGGTTTGCCAGGCCTTAAGGAATGTGTGGCATTCTTCAGATGAAATAAGGCCAATCAGTGGAATAATGAGGAAAGTAATATCTCCCCAGAGAGGCTGATGGGGTTTTCATCAAATCAGCCAACCTTTTCCCGTCACTTACGCCGCCATGCACACCAGCAGGCCCTGTCCGCCTGCCTCCTCTCCTTCCTTCCCTTTGTCAAAACTCCCTTGTGCTATTGCTACTATTCCAAATTCTCAGGGACCCAGGACGTTGATGAGCACGGGATACCTCCTCTTTTTGGAACATAACTATTAACTCTTATTTTCTTTTCTTTATGGCTCAACTGCTCCCTCAAATCCCAGAGGGGCTTCAGAACCTGAGAAGAATGGGGGTTGGGGGCGGGGATTGCAGAGGGATTAAGTATTTGCTTCTTGGTTGTCTCTGGGTCTCTGAACTGAAGCTGAGATGGGCCATCCCACCAGATCCTGAGCTTAGATGGGGACGAGAGTGTCCCGCTATGGAGGGACAGACCACACCATTGGTCTAAGGGGAGTTGGGTGCTACAGATTTGCCCTTGGCCCATGGCCTTACTTTAGCCCTACAGAGACTGGCTTCTGGCAACCAGTTGGCTAAGTAGCCTTCCTCCTTTATGTCTTACCAGAACAGGAGAGCCCAGAGGGAAAGGGAATTAAATCAGTCTGCTTGGTTTAGGTACTATGAAACATCCGCTTATATTTTCCCGTGGCGGTGGGAGGTGTCCACAGCTGGGGAGCCTTCTGCATGGCCGTGAGATTACACTTCAGCCCCTCCAAGCTCTCCTCCCAATGCGCAGCTTCCCCAGACATCAATGGGAAGGGCAGGTGCACACAATGAGGGGGCCGGAATACAGGCACGAGGACATCCCACAGCAGCTTTGCCATGGCCATGCCATCCTGTCTCTGCACCCACAGCCAGTCAGCCATGAACCTGGTGAGGACTTTGCAGACATTGCTAGCAGACAGGCAGGGACAAGCAGTGTCTGTCCTCCTCAGAAGCCCTCAGCATCTTCTTGTCCCCTGGATGCCCATAGCAGAAAGCAGAAAGCCTCTCCAACACGGTCCCGACCCACAAGCCCCCCTACTCCGCCCCACGGCCACGGAGGCAGCTGCGGGACCCTTTCAGCAACCCAAGAGCCACGGACTTCCTCCACTGGCACTGGGGGCCAGGGTCAGGAACCCAAACAACAACAAAAAATCACATTTAGCATGTGAAAGTTTTCCAAATTAACCGGGTTCCACTCACAGGAGTCCTCCCACCATGCTCAGCAAATGATTCAAAGCCTCCACATGATTTCATCTGTGCAGACTCTAATCCACTTACTTAATGAAATACATAATTAACATATTATAATTGCAGTAAAGATGGTTTTGACAGAAATCATTTCCCGTATCTAATACCGTGGTAATTTAATCTGTTCCCCACTCCCTAACACGACCCTCTATGATTAAGTTTCATAAGAATTTTTTTGATTGATTGACTCATCTGACGGGCCTGGGCCTTGCTCAAGGAGTGTCTGTCAGTTTCCGGAGCGGCAAGTGAAGTCGCGGCAGATGGCTGAGCCGGGCTCTGTGCACTGGCTCCCTGTGTGGTCTCCGTCTCGCGCTCCTTCTCTTCCCTTCCCCTTCCTCTAAATGCCCTGATAATCCACCCTTCGCTCGCCCAAACTGCCAAACCTGGCATGTTTTTATCTGCCGCTCCTCAGCTGCAGGGATGGTTATTAAAGGCAAGGAAGGCAGGAGCTGGGGGGGGTGGTGGGAGCCAGATGCCAGCCTCCCTCACACCTGGCTGTGCCCCCCGCCCCAACCCAGCCTGGCCCTGCTGCCTGGGGTTTTCAGGTGGGGCTGAAGCCTGCCTGGCGGTTGCGGGGGGGGTGGTTTCTGCAGACTGTTAGGGTGAAGGCTCAGTCTTTCCCTGGCTCCCCAGCACACCCATGCAGAGACAGACGGGTGTGCACACTTTCCTGGATTAAGGAGTGGCTTCTGAGCACAACACTTGGATTGCTCCTCCATTAGTTAATGGGGATTCTAGAAGAATGGGGAGCTTCAGAGATGGTGTTGAAGGTCTGGATACTTGCACAATGTGAAGTGTCGGGGGGGCCCTAGGGGCAGAGGAGAAGTCCCCTGCACACCATCCAAAGAACCGGAGGGACAAGGAGAAGCCTACAAAGTGAGTTAGAAAGTAGCCCTGTGTGAAGGGATACATCTGTTGATTTCTCCATGCTTCCTTGCTATTGCATATTAAGCACCCACTGTATACCAAGCACTTGAGACTATGAGTTCCACTTGGCTGACAAGCAAATGAGCCTCAGTGGGGGGTAAGCGCCGAGTTTAAAGCCCAGCATGTTGGTGCCTGCATCCACTGGAGGGCTCCCACCCTGGGTGATGGGTGATACGTCATCTGATAAAGGGGAAAGTGGGGGAAGGCGCAGGAAGAGTCTGTGGCCCCTGGGGGAGACGGGCAGGTCTGGGAGTCAGGGACACGGAGGTTTGCAACTTGCTCTGGCCTCTCACTGTGGTTAGTGGTCAGATGGTGTCTCGCAGGTCCTCCTCCCACTGACAGGGGCCTTCTCTGCAAAGGCCCCTCCCCAGGAGGTACCCCGTCTCTCCAGTAGGATCATCCCAGTCCGTCTGCTGCAACCCGTCATATTGTTCCCAAACTCTAGTTCTTTATAGACTTGTGATATCTCCTTACTGGACCACGGCTACCTGGAGCCCAGGCCAGGGTCTCCCAGAGTCTTAGAGGTAGGGACACAACACAACAATTATCTCCTGTCCCCAGTTCCCCAACCCCCATTCCCATTTGCCGGCTCTAAGGGCAGGGTTCCGCAGCCAGATTGGCCTGGATTCTGAGGTGGGGGCAGGGCACTGTTGTGAGACCTGCCTGGAAGCTCTCTGGGCACCTGTAGGCTTTAGAGATCCCTCAGCCAAAAATGAGTGTGGGATGTGTGCCCCACATGTCACAGGGCCCAAGGCACTTTGTCTCTGTGGGCCTCTCACTGCATAAAAAATATTTAACAACCCATTTTACAGCTGCAGTGATGTTGTGACAAATGGAATCTTGGACCCTGAAAGTTCATTTTTCTGTCTTCTGATTTTATTTAGAATTAAAGCAGCTTTTATTTCATGACCTGAAAACTCCAAGGGCCCTGGGGGCTTCTCCTCCTGGAGAAGTCTGAGTGAGCCCTGGGTCTGCCCTCTCTGTGCCCCTCCCCCCCCACCCCCCCTCCCCCCGGGGCAGGTGTCCCCACCCTGCCAAGCCCTGCAGTCCAATGGTCACAAGAGCATGGCCCCAGTGGAGACAGCTAGGGGTCCTGCCATCCACCAGCCACCAACCATTCTTAACACCAAACCCTAGGCATGCAGAAAACAGCTTGGCCTGACCAGTCCCCTACCAGCAGCTTCTTCAGGTGAGGAAGGCACTTGGAGCAGTGTGGGCTCCTCTCCTGGAGAGAAAAAGGGCATCCTGATGGAGTGTAAGGATGAGGGCCGGGAGGGGTTAAGATGCTCCCCAGCCACGCAAACATAAAAGCTCCCTAGATCCTGGGTCCCGTTGGCACAGAAGCTGGGAATCCTAGATCAGCCTGTGATGCCTCTCCTCTTCTGCCCGCGCCCCCCCCTCCGCCCCGAAAGCCTTTAGTCTCAGGGTGCTCTGTTCTCCTCCCGCTTCCAGGCAGGGCCCCCAGAAAACATCTTCTACAGTCAAAGTGACCCTCTGTGGGGGGGGGGGGGAGGCCCTGGTTGATGCCAATCCCCCGGCGCCCACACTCCCTTCCCAGCCATTTGTCCCTCCAGATTGACATAGCTGTCACCGTCTAAACAGTGAGCACTGTGAGGACAGGCACGCAAGCGGCGCGTCCTTATTTCCCTCCATCTTCACACAGAGCCACGGAAACGAAAGGAAAAGCAGCTTATGTCTGCCTTATGTTGAAGACTTCCCCCTGGGTAGCCAAAGCCTCCTAAGTCCAAAGGCCTGTGACAAGCTCCTGGGAGATGCCAGGTCTGAGCGGAGGCGGGCAGCCTGGGGGAGGGGCAGGGGAGAGACAGGGAGGTGGCAGGGGCGGGGGGGTGCTGTGGTCAGAGGCAGGCCTTGTGCAGCGCGGGGAGCCACGGGGTCGCACGCCACCCCTGGGCTCTGGGGTCTGGCGGCCGTGCGTCCCCAGCGCGCCCGCGGTCTGCGCCTGCGGGCGGCTGGGCGGGGGGGGGGGAGGCTCCGCGTGAGTGGCAAGTGTACACGAACACCACCGCGTCAACTGCCAATATGTTATGAGGCCTTGGTAACAATCCCGAGTCTCCGGGGAGCGCTGCTGCAGTTCAAGTACGCACCAGACAGAGAGAAAACAATTTCTGGTGCCAATAATGCAGCACAGATGAAAAATGTTTTAATATTTGAAGCTGCTTTATGGCAGAAGCGATGACAGTGATGGACTCAATGTCAGCTTTTTTTCCTGAAATGTCATCTTTCGTCTATGAGTTTTCCCTGCTCCGGAGGCATGCAAGCCTCATGCCGGCTCGTTGCAGCCATTGATCATTGATTTTGTTCTAAATGGAAAGCTTGCCAGAAGACTAGAAATTCTGGAATTTATTAGGATTTCTTTAAGAGGCACTTTAGCTCAACGGTTCTCATTACTGTCTTTACAATGTTACTTATTTTTCTTTTTATGTCATATGATTTGTAAAGGGTTAGTACTCAGAGAACAATATACGATTAAACCATTGTGCACGCAGGAGCTGCTGGCTTAGTAAAAAGGATTCTCGGGGGGGCTAAATACATATTTGACTACGAACGGGCAGCATGGGGCTATTTTGCCAGCGAAACCTATATTTTGAAATTTGCCGATGGGGCTCATGCTAAATAGTGTTGCTGTGGAAGTTTTGATTAAACAGGGTCTCTTAGAAATTAATACCGCTTCACGCCATACCGAGAGGGCTGAACGTGCCCCCCCCCCATCTGACACTGGGTGGGCGCCGCGGACCTGCCCCACGGCGGAGGCGGACCCCGCTGGGTCCTGCTCGGACGCTGGGTGAGCCAGGCAGGGTCGAAGAGCCCGTCCGCGTGTTTATTTAGTGACAGATTATTTACAGGGACGTTATTTCATGAACACCAAAGAAGAGCGGATCGTCGCTTTATTGCGTATTAACATTTAACATACCCGTATGGCCCTGCGTAGGTGATCAGTCTTCATTTGGCTGAAAAGAACCCATTTGCATTAGACAGTTGGCTAAATGTTTTTCTTTTCTGCCGTGTTTCCATTGGCACAAGACTAGTTCAAACAGGTATGTTAGCTCTTGGCTGGGCTGTCTGACATCCAGGCTTTATTATGGAGCAGGGCGCCCAGGGAATGTGAATTACAGTTTGTATCAGCCTTGGCCTCCTAAACACATCACTCAGTCTAGTTGATTATGGAATTTGCTCCGGAGCGGGGGGCCTCAAGATCCTTTTCCGAGCGGGGTTGCCTGTTTGCACCGTGCCAGCAACCCACAGTAGCTCCTGTGGCCAAAGAGACATCCGTGGAGAAGGAGGCAGTCTGGGAAGGAGGAGCAGAGGGAGGCCCACCCAGCATCCCCAGGCCACATCCCGGGCTGAGCTGGGCTGCGGCCACATCCGTCCCAGAACACGTGCCCCGCCCAGCCCTCTGCTGAACGAGACAGCCCGGCAGCTGAAAGGAGTGAGGAAACTTCTGGAAGATGAAACTGACATCGACTGAGCTGGGTGTTGGGGTGCAGCGCGACCTCTCAGAGCCTAGGGATGGGACCAGCCGCGCGGGTGCGTCCAGATTTCTAAGGCGCTGGTCTGATGCACCCACTGCATTGTGGGAGGTCACGTGCGGATGAGCAACAGGCAAACTCCGTGTGGCAACCCAGTGACCCCGGGTGACAGGCACCCTTTTCCCTTGACCTGCTGACCACTCTGATGGTGAGTACTGTTACTACTGTGTCATCACCATATTGTGACGGCCACTATTACCTCCTAAGAGGTGAATGATCATGGTCATTTTATAGCTGGGACCACCAAAATCTTCTCCTAGCTAGCTCCCCGTTTTCCCTAGTCCCCTTGCCCTCCGCAGTCCATTGCGGAGACAGCAGACAGAGAGCTGCATTTAAAACCAAACAGACAGATCACAGGACTCAGCCAGCTCAAACCCCACACAGCTTCCTGTTTCATTCAGGGTAAAAGCCAGGATTTATTGACCTTAAGGCCCGCATCACCTGGGCCTCTGTGTTCTTCACGACCTTATCTCCTACTGAATCTCCCCTCACCCACTCCACCACCACCTCACGGCCTCCTGGCTTGTGTTCCTCCCTTCCCCAGGGCCTTTGCACATGTGGCTTCACTGTAGACAAGTCTCCCCCATTGGTCCCAGTGCTCCAGTCCTTATTTGGTTCTGGGCTCTGCACAGAGTCTGTCCCTGACCCCTATCTACAATCACAAGTGACACTGTTGAGTCCGCTGAAGGGAACAGACACAGAGATGGCAGTCAGGAAACAAGAAGTTTAAGAGGAATGGACATCTGTGTGGAGAAGAGGGTGGAAGCAGGACTGTGCAGAGGAAGCATCGGTACCCTGAGGTCAGGAGCTTGGGAGCCAGGGTCACCGATCAGAGGTCCCATAGGGGCCCAAGCGGCTCAACTTCTGCAGGCCATGTTGCTGAGTTCCCGGATGGAGGCTGCCCCAGGAAGGGCAGGGCCTCTGGAGGCGGCTGTCTGCGGTGAGGCAGGTCCTGAAAGGCCGACAGCTGGAGGCTATGCTCTGACCACACCCTCTGGGCTGGGCAAGGAGCTCCCCCCTTCCCCGCAGGTGGCCCTCACCTCCAGCTCTCCCCCTTGTTCTTCACTGTGCACACTACTCCTGGAGATACACTGTGCGTGTGTTTACATGAGCGCTTTCTCCAGGAGGGCTGGGGCTGGTCCGTCTTGCTCCATGCCCTGAGGCTGGAAAGAGGCTGGCACAGAGTAGTTGCTCAGTAAACACTTGTAAACCAAGAGACGCTTACTGAACATCTTCATGCACAGTGCTCCCGACTATCCTCCCAATAGTCCTTCAAGGTCAGTGTTACCCACATTGTACACATCCGAGAAACCAGTTCCAGGATCGTATAGTATCTGATTCGAGTTTTTAACCACCTGGTGGAGAGGGCCTCAAAACCTTGCCCTGCTCAGAGATGAGTTAAGGGTCTAAAACAGGGCATTGGGAGCTCAGCCCAGGGAAGGGCAGTCGGCCGAAGGGTTCGGAGGCCAGGGCGGTCCGCCCATGCAGAGGGGTTTGCAGAGCAGGGAAGGCTCAACATTGGAGCTGGCCTGGGTGGGGGCCTTGTTTGGAGGCCTGGCTCGGCCTGCCCCATTCTGGAGCCGAGAAGGAGCTCTAGGGACCTCTGCTTCCTCCTTTGTCCAACTGCCTAAGTGAGGGCTCCTTCCCACGATCATGATTCATCCCAGCTACAATGGGTCCCCTTGGATTCACGAGAAATAAGGAAGTGAATGAATGTTCCCATGCTAGACTCCTCAACTCTACGAAGTCTGGCTCAGTTCAATACACTTCAACGAGATCCATTTAGCACATCCATTCTTTCCCTAAATCTCACCAATATTTCCCTCTGGGGATTCACTCTCCCTGTTTTGTAAAGGTCTTGATGAGATTGATAAAGGGAGGGCATGCTATCTAGGCAACGCTGACTTCCCTGAATTTGAGCCCTGAGCAGCCCGTGCCAAGCATTGGAATGCATCAGTCTCAGATCATGACCTGAGTCAGACTCTGACTCAGCCTGCACCCTTCTGGTTCCAGATGCTTCCTCACACTGGTTCTTCATTTCCTTCCCTCCTTCCTTCTCTCTTCCGCTTTCTCTCTCCCTTTCTCTCTTTCCCTCCCTCCCTCCCTCCCTTCCTTCCTCCCTTTTTTAACTTCTTTATATTCTCTGAGTTACTGCTGCTTCTTCCAAAAAATTCCCCTTTCCTGATGCCAGCCACACTTGCCTTCTGTTCCTTGTAACCAAAGAACCCTGAGAAATACACACGTCCAGATGGGCCTGGAAGAAAGTAAAGGTCAGGGTACGAGAGGAGATGGTCCCTGACCCAACACCTGGTTAATGCATGTGTTTATTCAATTCTTACCTACCTCCTCTTTCATGAAATTCCTGTGATACTTTGCACAGGAACATTTTTAATGAAAGTATATAAATATAGGTATGCATACAAGGGAAAAATTGGGGGATAGAAGTCATTTCTGTGAGCCAGGTTAGTTTTTGCTCTGAGATTCATAATGGCCAGGGCATCCAGGACATTGTGATCAGTTATACCTTCCGGGTTCTTGGAAAGAGGCAGGAGCTCCTTGTGGGGAGAGGAAGCCCCCCATGAAGCAAGCTGGGGGAGGCCCATGGGGTCATCTAGACTCAGACATGGGGCCAGGTGCTGCACACCACCCAGCCCTCGGCAATAGACCGCAGACTAGTCGTTCCTGATCCAGATCCAGCCCAAAGAGAGGCTTTCTTGAGACACGCCGAGTTTTAGGAATTGGCATTAATTTACATTAAAACTGGGATGAATTCATACAAGATCTGAGTTTCTATCATCCTTTTATAAGTCAGCTCTGGCACCACTGGGCCTACATCTCCATGTGGTGACCGGAGGCTGCTGGGAAGAGCGGGTTCCCGGTAAGACCGAGCCTGTTTCCGCTGCTCCCACCTGTCACGTTGTTCCAGCTTTTTCTCCTCGTTTCTGTTACTCGGGTTCACATCGTTTCTCTGTGCCGCCAACCCCAACACGGACGCTCAGACAGGATGAGGTCGGCCGGGATACAGCAGTTGTGGAGGGATGGAAGGTGACCATGAAGAGGTGGTTGGGTTGGGTAGAGAAGAAGGCATGAGGGCCTCTGGGCAAAGAAGACAGAGTGAGCAAAGGGGGGAACTGGCAGAGACGTGGCCTGGGGAGCCCCCGCAGGTGAGCAAGAGGGATGTGGCTGCAAAGCGGCCTCCCCACCTGTGGCAGGATCTCCGTCCTGTCAGACTTGAGGTGATGGCAGTGGCCCTTACGACCTCCACTTGGCCAGGAGCTGATCTTGGAGGGTGTCCTGCCATCTACCTGAGGCTGATCTTCCTGATTTACCCAGTGAAGGAGCCCTTTCTGCAAGACTGGGATCCCATGGCGACTCACAGCAGTGTGTGACGGGAACCTGAGGGGGTCTGAGAGAAGTCCACTGGTTTCCAAACCCAGCTCCAACAAGTGGAAAACAGCAGCCCTTAAACCTTGAGGCCTCAGTTTCCTCACTTGGGAAGTAGGAATGGGCCTCATTTTCCTCACTTGGGAAGTAGGAATGCTCCTTCCTTCAGGTGGTTGTTGGGAGAAATTAAATAAAAAGCTTGTGGAGGGCTGAGAGCAGAGCCTAGGAGAGGCATGAGGTTTTCAATCCATACCAGTGAGAACGAAGAGGTAGTTGGTTTCAGACATCAGTGCTGGAAACTTCCAGAAACCAGTAACAAGCCCAAACTTTATGGCAGCTCCCAAGACTAGGGTTTCCTGGACTGAAAGTTATCCTGATGGAAGCAAGGAGGCAGGGATACCCCCTGGCCTGCAGGATTTTCCTTCTGGCTCCTCTCCTGGTTTCCCGGCCTACCTCTGGGCAGGTTGCATGTGGATAACCCATCATCCTCCCCCTTTTAGTGCAGAGACCCAACCGCTCTTCAGAGCCTGGCCCCTCACAAGTGCCCCCCGTGCCCACAGGGCTGTTCTATCCCATAGCAGGGCCATAAGCTTTGGCCCAGTACAGGATCAGGACTGGGACCGCAGGATGTGAGTTGGAGGCACGGTGGAGAGCATCCACTCCTGGACCCTCACCCACTCAACAGCGGCCAAGAGCCTGTTCTTTGTGCCAGGTTGATAGGAGACAGCAGGGACAAATGATGTCATCTGTGCCCTGAAGGAGCCTGGGATCCCTGTGCACCCCAGTGGTCACACCTACGGGAACTTGCAAAGTCCTCGCATACGAAACACACCTAATTCGAAGCTGGTGTGGTCATAGCGGTATAGTGCTTGAAATTCGCGTTATTTCAGATTTCACATAAAAGTGACACTCTGTGGGCACCTGGGTGGCTCAGTTAGTTAAGCATCTGCCTTCGGCTCAGGTCATGATCCCGGGGTCCTGGGATCGAGCCCCACGTTGGGCTCCCTGCTCTGCGGGGAGCCTGCTTCTCCTCCTGCTCCCCACCCCCGCTTATGTGCCCTCTTTCTTTCTGTCCGATAAATAAATAAAATCTTTAAAAAAAATTACCCACTGTTCATATTTTTTTCTTTTTTTGAAAATTTATTTTATTTAAATTCTATTAACATATAGTTTATTACTAGTCTCAGAGGTTGAGTTCAGTGATTAAGGAGGGCACGTGTTGTAATGAGCACTTGATGAATCTCTGGTCATATTTTAAGCAGAGGGTTTTTTATTTGTCTAATTCAAATTTGCATGAAACACAACTGTGGGGGTATATTCACGACATCCCCCTGGATGGGTCTTTCAGCTCCTGGAAAGCCAAAGTCTGCATTCCAGAACTAGGAAAACATAAGGGCCATAAAGTTGAACAGCATGGATGGAGTTGGTCTGGTTAGTCTGAATTCCCTACATTTTACTCGGCATTGGGCATGAAAAGCAGCAATGACCTTGGGGTAGCCTCCCAATTCCATCACTTGTTGCTGCCTCAGTTCCCTTATTTTAGAATGAGTGAGGCCACAGGGTCTGGAAGGCTTTCTCTTACTCTGATATCTTGCGGTCTGTGGGGAGGTGAGGATCCCTGGCCTCGAGCCGGGGCAGGAGGAGGGCAGGGCCTGCAGGGGCCGATGGGCTGTGAAGGGAGGGACTGGGCCTGAAGCGGGACATCGGGTAATTGGCCTGTGTGTGCGAGGAAAGGAAAGAGGGAGAAAATTGTTTGCGCGTGTGCAAAATTGCATAAAGGCAGACACGGCCAGATGTGGTAGAAGGGGGTCATGGGCGGGACGGGGTGGGGGTCTGATGTTTTGCACTTTAAAGAATGCATCCCAGGCCCCCCCGGTGTCTGTGTTTGGAGATGTTCCTGATCTATCAGTAAGCAGCGAGACCCCCAGGTTGGGAAGGGTGCATCCGCCGGAGAGGGGGGGCGCGTGGGAAGGCGGGAGGGCTGGCTGGGTTTCCGGGGGCTGACAGAGGGGAGAACCACAGATTTCCCGCAAAGTTTATGGGAATGTGGAACCAGCTCGGCCCTAGTGACCTAGAGATTCATCAGGTCCTTAATCACGACCCTTCAAGATGAATTAAGAAAGATCTGGTGACAGATGAGACCCAACCAAGATAAATGTTTCTCAGAGATGGTCACAAGACACATCAGTGAGGGAGACAGACAAAGGAGTGCTCTGGGGAGGGCCCTAGCGCGGTGTCCCCCGACTCTCCCTTGAAACCCAGCCTGTGTAGGTGGGGCACGGGCTTCCCTGTAATTACCAGCCATGCCTTATCTATTAACCAATCCCATTTGCTCACTGGATTGCTCGTGAAGGCCTCTTCTTTTAATTAGCGTGGCTTAGATGAAGAGTAAACAAACATTCTAACAAACTATTATGACATAAAGTTGATTTTTTAGTTACTCAACTGCTACGCGTGGATATGGTGAATTTAGAATTAAATGCCTCTCTCAGAGGCTTTAATGATCTCAGTCAAGAACGTTTTGATTAAATTAAAGCTATTGAAAATGTGTTTTTTGAAAAGAGAGTGTGAACAAAACATCCAGGAGAGAAGCAGGTCCCGGGGCCCAGGCTGTTGATCGGGCATTCTAAGGCGGGGAAGGGAAGGGAAGGGAGGAGGGGAGGCCGTCCCGGTGGGGCTGCAGCAGATGGTTTATGTCAAAGGCCATCAACACCGCCACTAAGAAGACTCAGGGTGTTGGGGTTTTAGCCTGGGGTCTCCAGAAGCCGGGTGTCCAGGCCTCCCGGGTGAGTCATCTATGGAGGGCGTTCTCGGTAGGGTTCGAGGTTGTGCGTGAAGCAGGGGAGGGTCAGGAAGACGTGGGGCTGAGCTGGCCACAGCGGAGTCCCATGGGAGCTCTGGAACCTGGACGGTGCTGTAGAGTTGTCCTGCCTTAAGGTAAAAGCTTTTGTCATCCTCCATCCATTAGTCATTGGATGGAGACTGTTTCCCCGAGGAGGGCAGAGCCTCCCAGGTGTTTCTCTGGAGAAGGATGCAGGTGTACGACTTCAGCAGCCTGCTCTCAAAGCAGCCCAGGATGGGTGCACCGACCAGCTTGCAAAGGGGACAGGGTGGGGCACCAAAGCCCCTATGGCTGCTGGCTGCCCCAGGAGACAGCGTGCTCTGGTGAACATCCTTTGCACTTAAATAGCCCCTTTCTTTCCGAAAGAGCTCCCACTTTGCCATCTCCTTCCAAGCCCGGGAATTAGAATAAGGAGTCTATGACACAGATTTTACACTGCAGGTGAGGACCCTGAGGTCCAGAGAGGCTAAGCAAAGGTCTGAGGCCATCCAGCAGAGCTGCATCCCACCACAGCAATCCCGCCGCTGATGTGACTGAGCCCGGCGCGCTGAGCCTGCCCAGGACTTGGGGGAGCTGATGGTCAAAAGGAATCTGGATAATTGAATTTATGGTGGTCCTTCTGCTTTCTTCCTAGCAGCTGCCCAGTCCTCCCTGCACCAGGAAGGGCCATTGCTCTCCCCACCAGACTTCTTCGTTTTAACAGCTTTACTAAGGTACCATCGACCTAATAACAACTGCATATTTGAAATGTACAATTTGATAAGTTTTGACATATGTATACACCTGTGAAGCCATGACCACAATCAAGAAAAGCAAACATATCACTCCCTCCGAAAGCTGCCTCACGCCCCTTGTACCACCCTCCTGCACCCCCACAGTCCAGGCAACCAGAGATCTACTTTCTGTCCCTATAGATCAGTTTGCATTTCTAGGATTCCATATAAACAAGATCCCATGGTATGTCCTTTTTTTTAAAAAAAAAAAAAAAGGATTTTATTTATTTATTTGACAGAGAGAGAGAGATCACAAGTAGGGAGAGAGGCAGGCAGAGAGAGAGGGGGGGACGCAGGCTCCCTGCTGAGCAGAGAGCCCGATGCGGGGCTCAATCCCAGGACCCTGGAATCATGACCTGAACTGAAGCAGAGGCTTTAACCCACTGAGCCATCCAGGCACCCTTGTCTTTTTAAAGTTTTTACTACTACTACTATTATTATTTTTTTTTTAATGTAGGCTCCACACCCAGCTTGGGGTTTGAACTCACAGCCCTGAGACTGTGAGACCTGAGCTGAGATCAAGAATTGGAAGCTTAACTGACTGAGCCACCATGCCCCGATACATCCTTTTTATATGACTTCTTTTATTCCCCACAATTATTTTAGATTCATGCATGCTGTTGCATATTTTCACTGTTCTTTCTTATTCGTTTCCCAGTCGTGTTCCATTGCATATGCATTTAGCATAAATTGCTTGTGCATTCATCTGCCGGTGGACATCGGGGTGGCTTGCAGCTGGGGGCTCTTCTGGATGAAGATGTCATGAGCCTCCATGCCCATGTCTTCTGTGACATATTTCCTTTGCTCTTGGTGAACGCCATGAGCAGAATGTCTGGGTCCCACAATAAACACACAATTAACTTTCTAAGAAACTGACGAGCTGTTTCACCAACAGGTCAAGCTTTTCTCATCCCCAGGTCCTCCACAGTTTTGGTGTAATAAGCTTTTTTAAAAAAATTTTAGCCGGTCTAAAAGGCACGTGGTGCTATGTTGCGGTTTTCATTTGCATTTCCCTACTGACTAGTGATTTGAGCATCTTTTCATGGGCTTGTCATCGATGTGCCTTATTAGTGAAATATCTACTCAAATACTTTGCCCATCCTTACTGGGTTGTTTGTTATTGTTGAGTTTTGAGTGTTCTTTATATATTCTGGAGATAAGTCCCTTATCAGACATTTCTTTGCAAAGATTTTCTACAGGTCTGTGGCTTGTCTTTTCATTCTCCCGACGATGTGTTTTAAAGAGCAGAAATTCCTTTCAATGAGGTCCAAGTTATGAATTTCTTCTGCTATGGATTGTACTAGGGTGTCATAGCTAAGGTATTTTTGCATAAATACAAGATCACAATGATTTTCTCCTACATTTTCTTCTAGGCATTTTTAGTGTTGGATTTTAAACTCAAGTCTGTGTTCCACTTTTAAGTTAATTCAGCGTGTGGTATAAGGTGTGGATCCATTTTTTTTTTTTTTTTTTGCCTATGAATGCCTAATTGTCCCCACTCCGTTTGTTAAAAAAGATTATTTATCCTCCAGTGCGTTGTTTTTTTTTTTCCTTTGTGGAAGTTAGTTGTCTGTATGTGTATAGGCTTATTTTTGAATCCTCAATTCCATTCTGTTCCTCTCTTTGTTTATCTTTATGCCAGTGCCTTGTCATTTTAATTATTGTAGCTTTGTAATAATTGAAATCAGGTAGTATTCCCTTTCTAGCTTTGTTCTTCATTTCCAGAACTGGTTTGGCTATTCCTCTGTGTTTCTTTTTTTTTTTTTTTCAGATACTTTGTATTTCTATATAGATTTTATAATCAGCTGCTCAGTATTTACAAGAAAACTGCTAAGATTTTGATTGACTGAGATATCATTAAATCAATTAGGGAAGAGTTGATGTTGATAACATTGATCTTCTGCCTCATGAGCATGGTCTCATCTCCCTGGTTTTTTTTAGATCTTTTTAAATTTCCGTCACGATATTTTGTTGTCAGTGCATATGTCTTTCGTGTCCTTTGTCAGCTTTATGACAAAGTATTTCATATTTTTGATGTATCATAAATGGTATTTTAAGGATTACAATTTATGATTGTTCATTGCTTGAATATAGAAGTACAGTTCTCTGTATTGCTTTTAATCTGGAAACTTGCTAAATATTCCTATTAGTTTTATTAGTGTTTTTGTAGATTTCATCAGATTTTCCATATAGGTGATCATATTGTCTGTGAATGAAGACAACTTGACCTTTTCCTTTCCAATCTGGATGCCCACCTGACTGTAGACTTTGTCAATACCGGTGGTGTGCATGGCTCCACACATTGTCTTAGAGACTACCAAGGATTTGTCACAGGATAGGGCTTAGGATTTGCTGATAGTAGAGGCAGAAAGCATGAAGACTGAAGACTGTCTTCCCATATCTTCTGGGCAAGGTTTGTAAGTTGAATGTATCTACCTGACACAAAAACAAGCAATTGTGCTTAAAAAAAAAAAAAAATTCTACGAAAGTGGCACCTGGGTGGCTCGGTCAGTTAAGTGTCCAACTCTTGATCTCAGCTCAGGTCTTGATCTCAGAGTTGTGAGTTCAAGTCCCACATTGGGCTCCATGCTGGGGGTGGAGCCTACTTAAAAAAATAATAATAGTAATAATAATAAAACAAGGAGCTCTGAAGAGCAAATCTAGAAAATAAGCATGATCATTTTGTATAACATGAACAAAATATCCGCTTAGATGTCTGTTGTCTGAACCAACCCAATTATCTATTTTCCCAGCTATCAATCTATAGCTATTATCGATCTATATCTGTTTCAGAATTCAGCAAAAACAGGGCCTTCATGCAAATACATTGCCTTTGCCCAGAGATGTGTTTTCCACCATGTGCCCTTATAAGTATACTCTGGATTGAGTTCTGGGCTTCACTCCTACTTGTTTTGTGGTTCAGGAAGCCCTACCATTCTGGAGACCCAGAGAACATTCTTGTTCTACATGATCGGTTAATCAAGGCGTATTTGGCAGGGTGGGGGTGGTGGCGCTTACTATGTACTAGTCTGTTATGCTCACTGTGGTTTCTCCAGACACCACATAAATTTCCTGCTCTCGTAGAGCCTACTTCTTTGTGGCAGAGACGGAGGGACGATAAACCAATCTATATCTGGATCTGTGTCCCAATGAGTGTGTACATCTATATCTACATCCATATTTGTACCCCCAGCTAACAAGGGCGCCTTGAGAGGAGCATGACACATGGACACTCCCCAAGCTGCTGAGGCTGAAAACTTATAATCAACCTTGATTTCTCTTTTTTCCCCTCAAACCCAACTCAGGGTCATTTGCCAAGATAGGGGGATGGAGTGCAGTTTCTGAGAGCAGAAAACAGTTAGGTTTACAGCTGAGGTGTGTTCTCTAAGACATAGGAAGAACCTTTAAGAAGGAGGCAGCTTTGACTCTATCCAGAGCTGGTGAGACATTGAGTGGGGTGCAGACTAAGAACAAGTTATTGCATTTGACAGCTTTGGGATCATTGGGAATCCTGAAGGGATCAGTTCTGGTCATGAGGTGAGGTAGAAAGTCCATCTGGCCCCGGAGGCTGGACCAAAGCTTGGAGGGTGTGTGAGCAATGGCTCACACACAGAATACCCCATACCTTTCCCATTTCCAAACTGGAAAATGAGTTCTATTGGACGGAAACCTGATGGAATACAGTCATCTAATTCATGATGATTGATGATTCGCTCAACTTGTGAATTGCTTTGTTTCAGTGGGCCTAGTTCACCTTCCCACAGCTTTTACAAGAAAAATGAAGAGCAATAAAGGTCTTTTAAATTGTTTTCTTGCACAAGGAGTGAGGGACAAAAATAAAAGCTAATATTTTGGAGTACTTTTACTTAAGTGTTATCTTACTTAATCTTCATAACTCCCAGGAGGTAAACACTTACCACTCCTCTTACCGACGTGGAAGCTAAGCCACAAAGAAGTGACATAATTTGCAGGCTGGGACTGGAGTTCAGCTTCTACCTCAGGCATCAACCTCTGAATCAAATGATAGGTCTGCCCGAGAAAAGCACGCCCGAATGCCAAGTGTCCCTCAGTGGTGTGGGTCACCTCTGCTATGCCCACCCAATTCCACACTAAGAGGACCTAGATGGACCTCATTAAAACAGTAAGAACAGTGTATATTTTCTGTGATTATTTCTACTTTTGAATTAAAATGATCAAGGGCCTAACTGAACATTTAACTTTTGCTTTCTTTCTTGTGTTATTATTTTGAGATTAATTGACATATAATCATTTTCAGTTTGATTCAGCAAAGACTTTTTGCAAGAATAGGCGTGTTGAGCTCAGATCGAGGTCCTGGAAACATCAAATTGATGACAAAAAAAAAAATACCTCCAATCTTGAGACACTCACTCTCTAAAACTTGGGAAGACAGGTAAATTATTTAAAGAGAAACACTTTTCATTGTTGGTGACACAGAGTGCCGAAGCTGGATACTGAACTGAAAGACCACACCAGGGACTCTCAGCAGGGGTCGGCAAACTCCTCCTGCAAAGGTCCAGATAGTAAATATTTTAGACTCCGTGGGCCATACCGTCCCTGTCACAACTATCCAACTTTGCTGTTGTAGTGCGAAAGCAACTGTAGACAATACATAAACAAATGAGCATGGCTGTGTTCCAATAAAACTTTATTTATGGACACTGAAATGTGAATTTAATATAGTTTTTACAGAGGAGGAGATATTAATCTTCTCTTTTTCACCAACCAATTAGAAACCTAAAAACCATTCTTACCTCATGGGCTGTATAAAGCAGGAGGCAGGTCAGATCTGGTCTGTGGGCTGGAATCTTCTGGCCTCTGTCTTCCAGGCTAACCTGCTCAAGGACCCGGCTTAAGAATAAGGGAAATGAGGCGAAAGCTGGGACCCAGGAGAGTCAAGGAGCCTTGAAGGGTGGTGACTGGATGTTCTTGTCCTTCAGAGGATGGTTCCTGATTGTGGGCTTGGGTTGTAAGCCTTGATATAGGTTTCAGTGGGTACACATTATTTCATTTCATATTTATTATTGGAGCAAATCCAACTTCCTTTCATCACTTATATTCAGAAATTCTGTAACATTTGGGGCCCTTTCATATGCAAGTGACAAAAATTTAATGCAAATTGGCTCAAGGGAGGAAAGAGGAATTGATTAGCTCACATAAGTGGAAAGTGTGGATGTGCGTGTATGGCTTCAGATCGAGCTGGATATAGGTACTAAAACAACATCTTC
Source organism: Lontra canadensis (assembly GCF_010015895.1). NCBI lineage: Eukaryota > Metazoa > Chordata > Mammalia > Carnivora > Mustelidae > Lontra > Lontra canadensis. Next base: position 22,840 of record NW_022631474.1, read on the forward strand.
GGGGATCAGTTTCCCATCCTCTCCATCTCTTGGCTCTCCTCTTCTCCATCCCGGTCAGGCTTCTTACCATCTCTGGGCTTATCGCGTCCTCCTTGTTAACAACCACAACAGAAAGAGGCAGCTTGTTCTCAGTGGAACCACAGGAGTCCACACTGTGTGCTCCTTGGTGTAGCTCAGGTGACAGGTATATCTCTGGGCCAATCACATTAGGGCCATCAGAGATGAAATCATGGCTCCATGTCTGCATCCCTAACTCTGCCGTGGGAGGGGGAGAAGGAAGGAAAATCTTCCCCAGAGGCATGAACTGAGGGCAGGGAATGGTTGGACAACACACGAATAGGAGGGCATTCTCTCAAAAAAAAAAAAAAAGTGGGGGTGACTGTTGGATGGGTAAAAAACAAACAGCAGACAAATGCTTTCTTGGGAGGGAGTGTGATACAGTGACCAGAGAGGCTGAAGTGAGCATGATGTGAAGTTTATCTGGGCAGGCAGGAGGAACCATGTGTGCAGACTTCATTTTGTTGCTCTTAACACAGAGAACCAAGCAAGAAGTGGCACTCGGAGAAGCTGTGGTGGCCCATGGACTGCTGAATGTGATACCCCGGCGCATCATCAAAGGGACTCCAGGCACCCTGTACAGGAGAATCCTGGTTCCTTTTGGCAAGTAAAAGCCAGAAAAATAACACACTCTCATCAGGTAATGCTACCATCCATAGCACAAATACTCCTTTCCCACCCTGAGGTACTCTCTGAATAAAGAAGGGCTCGTCCCAAGGAAGGACGGTTGGCAGCTGTCGCAGGGGTGTTCCCTAAGAAGCAGGCTCTGAGGTGTGGCTTACCGTGCAGGATAGTTACTAGGGAATGCACTTGGGAGCCAGGCTTGTGGGCAAGGGATCAGGTGGGTTGGTCCACAGGAGGGATCGGGCTGCAGCCCAAGGTCTCAGCCAATGTGTGGGAAGTTCTGGGTTTCAGGGAACTGGGTAAGGCCTAGGCTAGTCAATGTCTCCAACAGAAGCAGTCCCTAAAGAAAACTGGGAATGGAAGACTGTTGGCCAACAACCTTCCCAAGCACCTAGGGGAACTAGCCCCTTGTCCCTGAAGGGGCTGTGGAGCACAGCTTCTGGATAGCATTTGTGTGGGTGCTTGAAGCAAAGTTCACACACACACACACACACACACACACACACACACACCCTGTGTTCCCTCCATCACTTTGATCACGTCCTTCCAGTATCTACCAACCCTTCAGGTTAGCCGTACTTCATCTGTCCTTTGGGAACCCACACTTCCCCCACCGTACTCCATGGGCTTGGGGTGCACCTGGCTCGAACCCCTGGCTCCTGGGGGGCCTGCTACCCAAGCCTGGCCATTCTGTGCCACTTCATGTCCACCTGACCCTGCCTCCTTTGCCAGGTCGATGTGGGCGTAGACGTGTGACCAAAGTCACTCTGAAGAAAGTTGGTTCCTGGGCCACTGGAGAAAAGGCTTCTTCTTCCCCTGGCACTGTTGACCTGGTGGGCATCCTCCGGGAGCCACGGATGGCCCCCTGGCCACCACAAGGGGAGCGTCCACTAAGTGTGCAGCAGAACTCAAATCTGGAGAAAACAGAGTTTCCTTTTTCCCTTTTGATGATTGTTCTGGAGATACTTTAATTGTGGTATAATTTGCATGTGGAAACGTGCACCAATTTTAATTGTGCAGCTCCATGCAACGTCACATGATTCTACTCCTGCGAACCACCACCCAGACTAAGTTACAGAACATTTCAGCACTCCAGAAGTGTTTCCTTCCACCGATAATGGGCCCAAGGATAACTGCTGTTTTTGAACTTCATACAAATAAAATCGCTCAGATGATGCACGCACACTCTTTGTGCCTGTCCTTCGCTCACACGCTGTGCTGCGAGACTCCTCCGGTTCGGGTGTATTTTTCTGGTGACGTTGTCTTCTGCATAGTATTTCCTTCTGTGACTGTGTTCCACCTTGCCTGATATACTGGAATGGGAATTCGGGTTGTCTTTGGTTTTGGCTAGTAGAATGAAGACAACTGCCAGTGTTTTCTTGTTGATATTGCATTCCTATCTTCCAGTGGACATAAGCATTGTTATCGCTATTGGGTCAGACTGAAACATGGAGTTGCTTTGGATGGAATATGTGTTTCTTCAGTTCCTGCAGGTAACCACCGCAATTCTGCAAAGTGACTGTGCCCAGTTGTACTCCCTGCAGCAATGCACGAGAATCCCTCTGCCCTCCCTCTTGCCCACAGTGGGCATTGCCAGGACTGCATGGCTGTTGGGTGAGACCACTGGCGCTCCTGCATCAAGTTGTACTTGAGACTAAATGAGCCCTGGATTTTCTTCAGTTAGCTCAGCCAATAGATCTCTTTACCCCCTTTCACCAGATTGCACTGGGCTTCCGTTTCTTAAAATTTCAAGTGTCCTGACTCAAACAATCAGTGATACCTTCAATGAAGACGGACCCAGATCTGGTGTTTGGGACACACTGGTGCAGAAGGAGGGTGGCTTTTTAGTGGTGTGGGACAGAGATGCCCTTCGTGCGGGGGAAGATGGGAGATGTGGAACGTTGGGAAGGTCAGCCAACTCTATGAGCTTGAGAGTCTAGATGTGTGGCTGTTGTACATGGCTTGTCTCCAGCTGGATTTAAAGCATGAAGAGCTTTCACAGTCAAATGGAAGTTTCTTACCGAGAGGTAAGAGGGCTGGCCAAGGGGCTGCCCTTGGGGTAATCAGTCAACTGAAAGGCGCAGCGTTGACCAGATGTAAGGCATGCCAAGGAAGGAAGGGCAAACTGGTTATCTGTGGGGTGCTCTCTGTTGGGCCAGGATCCCCAGCAAGGTCACTTAGGGCAGAGTCACCTGAAGTGTGGGGAGCAGGCGGGGAACAGGCTGTCAAGACAGATTCATCAACACAGCAATGTGTGGTGACTAGAAGGGTTTGTGTCATTGAGGAAGATGGGATGAGGAAAGCCAGCCCAGATGGCCAGGAATGCCCCAGGTCTCCTCCTAAATGAACAGGATGGGGTGATCCCAGGGCACGAGAGTTTCCTTCCACCCCTGGCCCAGCCTTGCAGAGAGTTTAAGGCACAGGCGAGAAGCACTAGGAGGCTCTGAGTCAATCGAGGCACCTGGTGGCTGTCTGCTCCCCCGGGAGCCCAGTGACTAACATCTGGAGGCTGGGAGCCCCGTGGGGGCAGAAGAGACCACTTGCCCGCAGGTTCCCTGGCTTTTCCTAGGGGCTGGTGAGCTCAAGCTGAAGGGAGTGACAGTATGGGTGAGGAATGAAATCGCAGCGGCCGTGCGATGCTATAAATATTCGGTTTGAAACAGCAGAGACATTTGAGATAAAAGTTGAGTAGAAATAAAAGCAGTCAGATGTTTATTATATGTTGCCATAAAATTCAAGAGCAGCCTAAAAAGGCAGATCAGGATTTGTTTAACAAATAAGAGGGGAGAAGGGAGGAGGCAGAGGTTTGATGCCAGGAGGTTGTACGTGCTTGAATTTGGACAGTGACAGAGACAGAGTGGGAGCGATCCAGCCTGCAGACCCACAGGTGGCTGTCACTGGGCGGCCAAGAGCCCGCTGGATGGTTCTCTGGTCTTAGGGCCTTCCAGAGACCTGCAAGTCCCCGGGCTCTCTGCCCTGCCTCCCTGCCCACAGGACAGGGCCAGGCCCAAGGGGAAGGCAGGTGGGATCCTTAGGGGACAGTCCCTAGAGGAAGCACAGAGCACACCAGGGCTTCTGGAGGAGGGGACAATGGCCATATCATGAGGCCAAAAGCACAGAATTCCAGTTTCACCACCTCTTCCATGGCCAGTCCTGCTAAGTGTCATCGGGTATAGAAATCTCAGAACATCACTGATGGAAGGGACCTCAGAGGGCCTAGGCTTGTCCAGGAGCAGCAGACTTTGTCTGTAAAGGGCCAGATAGCCAATGTTTTTGGGTTTGTGGGCCATTCTATCCCTCATACAACGACTCTGCCTCTGTAGCTTGAAAGCATCGTAGATGATCATAAATGGATGAGCAGGGCTGTGTTCAATAAAGCTTTATTGACAAGAACAGCCTGTGGGTCAGATTTGGCCTTGGCTATAGTCTGCTAACCTCACTTCCTGTCTAATCTTCATTTCATGGTCAGAGAGACTCAAGTTCAGAGAGGCAAAGAAGCTTTTCCATAATGTTGCAGCCAGTGAACGATGGAGTTGGGAACCCAGGACTCCCAGGAACGTGTTTGTTGTTATTCCCATCATGTCCAGGCAGTATGGTGTCTAATGAGCTTTTGGTCAGCCCTCTGTCCCAAGACCAGCTTGGACCTGGCTAGTTATGAGGGTTCAAAGGGATGGGATGGACGGACAGACATGTGGGACTTGACAGGGTTTGTCCATTTCTAAAATTCAAATTGGAGACCTATTTCTTCTGCTCTACTGAGTTGCTCTTTGCTGTACTTCTGATGGAAAAACCATGCAACGTGACACTCTAGAGGCCCCAATCTCTGGTAATATTCTAAGGATGTTAAAGAATGTTGGGAGGGGGGAACCTATGGCTGGTGACATAGCGATCACAATATCCTTTGAATGTCAATGCTCAGGAAAGTGCAGTACCCCCAGCAACTCACCAGGTGAGCCTCGGTCATGGTTTTCCTCCTGGAATCTGGTTACTGATTGACATTTTTGGAAGACACAATTTTAGAAGAAATAACATAAAAAAATCGTGAAAGTTTGAATCATGCCCCCCCCCCACCGAAAGATGGGTTTGTGACCCAAAACCCGTGAACGTTCTTCAGAAAAAGGGTCATTGTGGATATAATTAAGTGAAGGATCTTGGGATGAAGTCATCTTGGACTATCCACGTGGGTCTTAGATGCAATGACACTGTCTTGTAACAGAAGCGAAGATACCCAGGCAGAAGAGGTAAAGCCCATGGGGGATGGAGGCAGATTGTCACCAGCCAAGGGACCAGGGATGCCAGTGCCTGAAGAGGCAGAAGGTCTCCCTCCCTAGAACCTTTACAGGGAACACAGCCCTACAGAAAACTTGGTTTCAGACTCCTGGCCTCCTGAACCATGAGAGAATATATTTTGTTGTTGAAAGTCCCCAAATTCGGGGCACCTGGGTAGCTCAGTGGGGAAAGCCTCTGCCTTGGGCTCAGGTCATGATCTCAGGGTCCTGGGATCCAGCCCCGCATCAGGCCCTCTGCTCAGCAGGGAGGCTGCTTCCCCATCTCTCTGCCTGCTTCTCTGCCTACTTGTGATCTCTGTCAATTTAATAAATAAAGTCTTAAAAAAGAAAAAGAAAAGAAGCAATGGTGGTGATGCTCCAGCCAGGTCAAGGAAGCCAAAGTGGCCGTCTGATGGGAGGAGAGCCATGGAATGTCCCCAACCAGAAAGAGCTGGGTCTGCAAAATGGAGGTTCTCCCTGCCCAGCCTTAAGCAGAGGTCAAGGACAAAGGCAGGCCTGCAGTGTGCTGCTTCCAGAACCGGCAGGGTTTTCAGTTCCAGAGAGAAGAATACAGACGACCAGAGAATGCAGAGCCACATGCCCTGGACCCTGGATATCACGGCTTGTCGGTTCCCAGCCTCCAGAACTGGTCCAAAGCCGGCAGTGGGTCCACTCCAGCCACGCAGCTATCTCAGCGCAGAAACAGTGTCCACTGTCAAATGCAGGACTCTGGACGGTAGTGTTTCTGCCTACGGCAAGAGAGTCTGAAGCTCCGTGGGAGAGAGGAGGGCAGAGGAGAAATCAGGGACCCCGGGCATGACCATGCAGGCTAGGGGAGCCCGTTGCAGGGAACAACAGCAGAGCCAGTCAAAATGTAGTCAAAGCGTGTCCTCAGCATCTGGAGAGCAACAGCCTCCCCTTGGCCCAGGGCATGTCTTCCATGTTTCGCCCCTTCTCTTCCGACCCTGTTTCCCCTGCCTCTTTCCCACCGTGTCCTGTGGGAATGCCTCTTTGCTCCAAACCAGATTAGAAGCTCCTGAGAGCACGGTTCGAGACACAAGTACATGTCCATCCTCCTCAAACATAGCCGAGGGCGGGACACGTAAAGCCTGCACTCACATCTCAGTTGTTTGTCCACAAACGGTTGCAGAGCACCTTTATCCCTACTCTGCTCCGGGGCTGGGTGAAAGAACTAGACAAGAAAGTCCCCTGCCCTCGAGGAGATGATGGAAACACGGTTGCAGCACTTGATCATTTCAGCTCTTGGAAGGAAGGAAGGGAGGAAGCAAGGGCAGCAGAACGTGGTAGGGCAAGCAGGCTCGGGGCTGGACATCACAGCTTTGAGAGAGCAACCTGCACTCGGAGGCCCGCAGTTGGGGAAAAGGGCTGCCTTGCGGGTTTGAGGATAAGGAATGTTCCAGGTGGATGCAAAGCCTGGAAAAGGGGGGTGATTGGTGGGTCCTGGATCTGGTAGGAGGCCGACAGTGGCAGCCCAGAGACCCAGGAAAGCATGACTGGATGAAACAGGAACGGAGAGTGAGGCACAGCTGGAGGAAGTGGCTGGGTTCACTCTCACAATTTGGGGCTGGGGGGTGGTGGGGTGGTGGTCGGATCTGCAATTTGAAGGGATCCTGGCTGCTGTAGGGAAGAATGCATAGCCCAAGGCCAGCAAGGGCACAGCAGAAGCCTCCAGATGGCAGATACCGGAGGCGGGCTTAGGGGGGTGGCCATGGCGGGGTAGAGGATGGATTTAGGGTACATGTTTACAGGTTGATTTTCATAAACTCCTTTTGAGCAGGTCAGTTGGGGCATTTACCCCCATCCTTCCATCCCGCACCCCCTCCTGGCTGGGTCTTGTATAATTGTTACCCCTCCTTAAAAGGAAAGCCCAGGTTTTCCTTCCCTAACTGGGAGGGAAGGTTCTTCCATCTTGGAACCATCCCCAGGAGGCCTTACCATCGGGAGGTCAGCGCGGCTAGTCCAAGGCTGCTGGCCCCAGCTGGCAGGACATCCTCACCTTTCCTGCTGCGGCTGTCTGGGGGTACCTGTAGGATACTGAATGTGAGCAAGCATGGGTGATTATCCATTCGACGAATATTTACAAAGCACACGTGTGGCAGCGTGGTGCCAGGACTGGGGGCCGAGCAGTCAGAGAGAGAACCTGCCACCAGACCCAGCTTCAAGCCTTGGTTGATGCTCATTTGCCGTGGGTACTGGAGCAAAATATTTGACCTTCTCCACCCTCGATGTCTTCATATGTCGGATGGGCGCAGAAATCCCTAGTTGGCCAGGTTCTTGTAACGAATCAAGGAGGAACACAGACAGCTGCACTGACGACAAGCAGTAAGTGTGGCTGAGGCGGGGGTGCCCATGGTCCAGTCCTGGGTTTTAGGGTTCTGTGCGTTTGCTCACTTTGTTCCTGCAGCCAGCTGGGGCGCAGGACTGCCGTCCTACAGACTAGACGCCCAGAGATGAAGTTCCTCATCTGAGATCATGGGGCCCGTATGTGTCAGAGCTGGGATCTGAAGCTATGCCTCTGGTCCTGGATCTGTGTTCTTAACCACCATGGCCACTGCCACCTAACCTGGGCACCTACCAAGAGCCCCGCACCTGCTCGCTGAATGGGAACCCGGCGGGTCGGGATGAAGTTGCCTAAGAGAGGCCCCTCTGTCTCTGAAATGTACCCTCTTGTGTAAGGAAGGTAAGACGTGCCCCACACTCTATCCAAACTCAGGGCAATGAACGGAGAGAGGAGCATGCCTGCAGGGGTGCGGGAGGAAAGAGAGGAGAGGAGAGAAGCACAGCAGGGGCTGTGACCCCCAACCTCCAGCTAAGAGTTCCCTGCGGCCAGCCGAATCCAGCTGAATGACAAGTGGCCTGGGCCGTCTTCCCAGTTCTCGCCGCCTGCCTGGATGCCCCTTTGAAGCCCCGTGTTCTCAGAACACCGCCGGGGCGAGGCACTGAGGAATCACAGAGCTGTCACCAAGAAATGTCTGTGGGTCTGGGGTCAGGAGAGTGAAGAGAGGCCCGCCTCAGGGGGTGATTGACAGGAGACACTGCCAGGGCTGGAGGCTGGCATTTGGGGACAGGGCAGGGGGGAGGTGCAGTCGGGGTAGACGGGCCTGGAGGAGGAAGAAGGGGAGGGAGAGGAGAGCCATGGACAAACTGCTGGGGAGAAAGCTCTGCGAGGTCCAGTAGGAAGGGGAGCTGGCCAGAGAGGACATTAATTTTAGGAACAGCTTCATGCGTAACCAACAGCCGGAACCCCTGGCAGCCCCACACAGCACGTCCTGGAGATGGTCACCAGTGGCCACGTGCTGTCCCGCAACCCTCCTCTGGCCGGCCGGTCAGCTGCCACCCCATAGCAGAATCGTTAAAGACACACACAGAGCAGTAATTTGAATTTTCCTCTGGCATGCCAGAGCTCAGATAGAAACACGGGGACCTGCGTCTGGTAATTAGGGACAGACCCAACCCACGTGTGTCATCTGCCAAGCTTGGGGACCCTTCCTTGAGCACTGGGTCGCTCCAGCTGTAAGAAGTTCTCACTTTAATCAAAAGATGCTTTCTCCCTTGTAGAACACGGACACGACACAAACTTGACATTTAAGGAGAAAACACCATTTTCCCTTCGGATAGATTAATTAATTCAGATAAGGTGTCTGATTCAAATATCTAACAGATCGCTCATAAATCAGACTTCTGTGGGAAGCCTGTGATTTTGAAGTGGTCTCAAACTCTTCCCTAGGGAGGCTCTGAATAAAACCGGGAATAGATGTGGGGTTGGGGTCAGGAACCTGTGGGCCTTCCTCCTTACACTTCGATCACAGCTCGCCTGCCTTTGATCAAGCATCAGCCCCACTCACCTGCTCCCCCAGGATCTCTGCGGGCTCCCCTCTGCATGGAAACAGCCAGAATGAGGTCTTGAATCTGCAGGGCCCTGTTAGGGTCGCATCTGCTCCCTGAGCCTGCTGTTCCATGGTGTCATCGGAGTCTCCAGGGTCCCCTTTGGAGCAGCCATTGACCGGCCACAGGGCTGGCTTCTACTCCATTCATAGGGACTTGTACAGTCCCAAGCCTGGTCATTCAGTGGGGCTGTCCTTCCCGGGTCCAGGTGGAGAACAGGAGGCGTAATGGAGGGCAGAAGACCTTGGAAAGAACTGGCTTGGCTCTTGCTCCTTTCCCAGCTCCTTCTCCCCAGGTTTGGAGCCAGCTTTGTTTTACGACGTCCAAACAATCATGTCTGCTCTTTCTTCAGGAGCACCCAGTGAAATTTTGGTGCTGTCACCGGCTGCTTTGGAGAACCAGGGACTGCTCACCAGCTAAGCAAAATGAACGTATTGTAACAATGAATAACCACAACTTCAAAGGCCAATTCAAAGGAATGTCAAAAATGAAATCCTACAGGGAATCTAACAAAATTTCTAGAGTGAACTTTCCTTGCTTTCCTTTCTTATTGAGGTATGTAATTGACATATAAAATTATATTAATTTCAAGTGTGCAGCAGAATGATTCGATATTTGTATATATCATGAAATAATCACCATGATAAGTTTAGTTAGCATTCCTCAACATCCATAGTTACAAAACTTTTTTCTTAAGACGAGGACTTTAAGATGGACTCTCTTGGCCACTTTCAAATAGTCACCATACTGTGCATGTCCCATGAATTATTTATTTTATAATTTATAATTCTAATAATCATATATAATTATAACATAAAAGTTTGTACCTTTTGACCCCCTTGATCTGTTTCACCTACCCCCCCCACCCCAGCGTTCACCTCTGCAGCCACCAATCTGTTCTCTGCATCTCTGAGCTTAGCTTTTGTTCTGCTTTTTAGATTCCACATATAAGTGAGATTACATGGTGTCTGTCTTTCTCTGCCTGACTTATCTCACTTAGCCTAATGCCCTCAAGGTCTATCCATGTTGTTGCTAATGCCAAGATATTCTTTTTATTTTTATGGCTGAGTAATATGCCATTACCACGTTTATTCCATAAACTATGTTTTCTTTATTCATTTATCCATCAACGGGCATTTAGGTTGTCTTGGCTATTGTACATAATGCTGCTGTGAACATGGGCATTCAGTGAACCTTCTTATATAAGTCCCTCTTATAGGAGCCATTTATTAGTGCTCAAGGATGACTTGACTCCCTCTGCCCAGTACTGTCCCCCTCTGGGGTCACCTGAACCCCTCCCCCATCTGTATGTTGCCCACAGAAGCTGCCATGTTAGGCCCATGTGATGCATGCCCTGCTCACAGTTTATTGGTCCAGCGAGAGACACATGACCAAGCTGGGCCAATCAAGTTTTTCCTTGAGACTCCTAGAAATAAGGCAGGAAGGAGGATAGTATTTTCTTTTTGAGCTGTGGGGCTGTATAATTTAGAAACTGCTGGTGATTCTAAATTACCAGGGGCTGGGAAGGGACCTACAGATGTGAGCAGAGAGAGACAGAGGCTCCCAGTCTTCGTTGAATCTCCAGTTGTAGTTACTCTTGAAGTCCAGCAGGACTGTTGTCAGTGGTTCATAGAGACATTCTAGTGTACTAATATAGCTCCCCTTCTTTTCTTATCCTCATTTGCATTGGATTTCTGTCATTTGCAGCCAAAAGGGCTTCCATCCCTGAGAAACCCCAATGTCCTGGCCATCTTGTCTTAAGCTGGGCCTTGCTACTCTCTAAGCTCCTGCTCCCTGATGTCTACAGAACGTCAGAGTCACAGAAAGGAATGACACAGTCACATCGAAGGATGTCAGACTCGTCAATGCCATAAGGTATCTCTGGTCACACTTCAGAATAAGGAGAGAGCCTTAAAAGTAACTCATACTTCCTGGTCACCAGCCTCGCTTTACCTGTCCTGCCAAGGGAAGGGTGAGGGAGGGGCCCCCTGCACTAGGAGGGTTGGCCAGGGAGGTCCTAGCACAGTAAAGCTGTTAGGGCTCTGGCTGTCCTCGGGTAACAGAAACATGCTGCCTCTAACTTTGAGGGTTCTGAACTTTGCGTGGTGTGACAGAGTGTCTTCTCTACCTTAAATCATATGGCAGAGAGGTTTGCGAGAAGAGAAAAATGTGTGTGTGTGGTCCTGTACCTGCAAAACTGGCAGGCCCTCTGGGAAGTCCTCCTTTTAACCACATCCCTTGCTGTCTAGAGTGCCCATCCTGTCTCAGAGAGAGCGGACTCCTCCCCACTGACCCCCTCCCCATGCTGTTGTCCACTGTTCCCTGCATGGCTGCGGGCCCTACAGAGCTCTCCCTACACTAACCATCGCCCTCGCCCTTGGGACTTGCTTCAATTCCCAAGTCACTGCCTGGAAGAAAACCAAAGCCTCATTTGAAGTCTCTCCTGCCTGTTTTTCTTCGAAAGCTGTCCCGCAATGCCTCCGTGAGGACTGACAGCCCGGTTGACTAGCCCCTGCCGGACAACTGTCAGACTGCTTGAAGGACATTAGGGGGACGTTGACCGTGTGTCAACGCTCCCCAGCTCCCACTCACATCAAGGAAGTGATACAGCTGTCACTGGGGCCGACGAGGCGGCTGGCAGCACTGGCCACAGTCACCAGCCCTGCTGTCCAATTAGATGCAAGGCCCCGACCCTCAGGTGTGCATGAGGCAGGGGATGAGGGCCGAGGTGGACACCCCGCGCCCTGTCTCGGTGGCCTTCTGAGAGTCCCGGGCTGCAGCAGAGCCTGCCCTGGGAGCGGAAAGTATCGGGGAAAGCCAACTGTCTCCCATCTGCTCTTCCTTACTGCCCCTCCCCCTTCCCTGCCTCCTTCTCTCCTCCTTCGCTCCTTCCCTTCCTCTTGGCCTCCCTCCCTCTTAAGGTGGATTAGGTGACAAAAAATACCAGAGGAGGACCTAGAACTCATTTTGGCAGACAGGACGAAATATATAAGGTTTGATGAACCGCGGAAATAAAAAGCCAGAGGACGGCAAAGAACGCTTAATTGTTCCATTTCAAAGGATTTTAAGAACACTAGGGTGGTGTCTGGTTAAGTAACATCATTGATTTGGAAACTGTGTTCAGTGTAATAACAGGGGAGAATTATTGACAGTCCCTGCTCTTCTGATGGAAACGAGGTCTTTTTCCTAAATAAATAAATAAACAAATATACGTGTTTTCCTTGAGTTGGAAGCTGAGCCTTGTCTTTGGGTATTTTGTAGAAACAATAGCATTTACTCCGGAGGTGAGGTGGTGGCAGGGACTGGGATTTAGCTGGATGTTACCTTTGAGGGCCCTTGCGCAGGCTCTGCCTGGTTCACTTATAGACAGTGCAGAGTAATTAAAATGCTGCCCAGAGACCTACCCCTTCTTTGTTCAGAAGACTCTTGAAAGGGACATAAGGATATCTATCATTTTCATCATGCCTTGAGTTTGCTGAAGACTTTCCAACCCCTTAACTCCTTTCGCTCCTCCCTGGAACCCTGTTGTGTGGCTGCTAGGCTTCCCATTCCGCAGGAAAGAGAAAGTAGTCCCAATGGTAGGGCGCCTTCCCCAGCTGTGTGCAGCCAGTGAGTGCCAACAGGGGCACTTGAACTCAGAACTCTCTCTCTCTCTTTTTTCTTTTTTTTTTTTTAAGATTTTATTTATTTATTTGGCAAAGAGAGACAGGGAGAGGGGGAACACGAGCAGGGGGAGTGGGAGAGGGAGAAGCAGCTTCCTGGCAAGCAGGAAGCCCGATGCGGGCTCTTTACCAGGACCCTGGGATCATGACCTGAGCCGAAGGCAGAGGCTTAACTGACTGAACCACCCAGGTGCTAGAACTCTTGATTCCTTTTCTATTGGTTTTAAGCCCTGAAGGATTTCAGTGTGTTGAGCCAGACTTCAGTGAAGAGTTCTAGCTTCTCCTGGTCTTCTAGGTTTTTGTTTCTTTGTTTCTGTGACCACCCCTAGGCCGCTGTGTGACTGGCAGTTGTCGAGAGCTCCAAAGAATAGCCCCTACAAAATCCTACCTAAGAGTTGCCCTGGGGCTTGGGGGAAAGGTGGGGAAAGAGGTTTTCCTAAACTCATCCTTATAGATGCTTGTTGGGAGAGCTCATTCAAATCTTGGGAGATCATCAGGTGTTCTGGATAGGACACCGGAAGAGTGTTTCTTTGTTTCGGAAGCCCTGTATCTCCACCACAACCATGGACTGTCCATTCTCGGATGCACCAGGGCTTATCCTTGGGGCCCCATCTTACCTCTCCAAGAATGCAGTCCTGAGCATCGGTGTCTGAAGACTGCACATTGCAAACCTGTCCTACAGCTGGATTACCATTTCAATTAGATCATCGTCAAGACTTTGGCCCTTTTCTCCCTTATACACACTCTTCTCCAGCCAAATGGGATCACATGGTTGTCCCTTGCTCATTTTCACCCCCAGGATTTGCTCTTGAGGAATTCTCCTGGAAGATCCGTCTCTCCAGCTGTTAGCCCTGTGATCCCCTCCACCTTGCCTTCCATCCAGCCAAAATCGCCTCTTTTCTCTGAGCTTGGGTAACATTTAATTCATACTTCCCTTCGGGTAATTTCCACTTTTCCCCTAAGGCCACCACCATCCACTGAGGGCAAGTCCTGTCTTTGTCTCTTCACAGTGAATTACACCAAGTTTCAGATTTGCGTATTACCAATGGCTACTTAGAAGTAAGCCATTAGGAGAGTTATTCAGGGTTAATATAATTAAGGATCTACGAATGGAAATTAATAAACGTCCTGAAGTTTGAGGTGGACTTTTCTTCCAAGTCTGGCTGACAGCACTGCAGAGTTTCTGGTACACCTCCTGCCCCGCACCCATGTAGAGCACTGTGCAATTTTCCAGAAGGATCCTCCACGAACCAGTCTCTCGAGTTGATCATAACATCAAAACCTGCCGATCTTGCTTTTTAAATTTATGAATTACATGAAACTTTGTTTCGTTACTAGTTTGCTGTAGGTTTTTCCTCTCCCCTGCGGTATATAGAAGTACATGTTCCAGGTACAGAATTATTGACCTCTAAAAGAAAATTTTTTATTTAAGTCAAAGACATTTTGCATTGTGGTTTGAATATGAATCATCCTTGCCCCTAATGCTAAAACCGATTTATACATTATCCAAAAACTGTTGTGCTTGTATAGTCATACTTCATGGGTGATGGTCTGCCAGTGAATTTGTTCTGTTTAAATGGCTTGCAACATATTATCAAGGTAAATGTAATAAAATTGCTGGGCTAGTGTTTAGTTTATGAGGCATTGTTTTATAAAATAAAACCAAGTGCCTATATACTCATATTCATCGCTTATAGAGTAAACAGTACACAATTTATGTGTGTTGCTAGCAACTTGCTTATTTTGTTACTCTTCAATTGTTTCTTCTTACCGGCTCTTCCCCCGCAGAAACATACCCGTGGCTGAGGTGAGCCAATGGCTGAGTCCAAATGAGTGACCGTCAGAAAATTTTGAGAAACTTGCCTTCCATTTTTTAAAAATATATTTTATTTATTTATTTAACAGACAGAGATCACAGGTAGGCAGAGAGGCAGGCAGAGAGAGTGAGAGGGAAGCAGGCTCCCTGTTGAGCAGAGAGCCCGATGTGGGGCTGGATCCCAGGACCCTGAGATCATGACCTGAGCCAAAGGCAGAGGCTTTAACCCACTGAGCCACCCAGGAGCCCCTTTGCCTTCCATTTTTTCCACGGCTGATCTCCCTGTTTCGTGATTTCCTCCTTGCCCCCTTAGCGCGAGGTGTCTGGTGGGGCCATCTCCCTCTCTCCATCTCTGCTTCTACTCTGAGCCTGCATCAGCTTGCAAATCTCAACCTCAAGATATAATAGGAGGTGAATGAACGAGCCCCATGCTCAGGGACCACCCACAATGTTTGAAGCCCAACCGTGAAAATCGTCATAAACGTAGCCTGTATTTATCTAGCACTTTACTTCCTGAGAACTTCCAGGAGTTTTGCTTCTTGATCTCACTTCACCTCCCTCAGCCCTACCTGGGGAATTGAATGTGGGATCTCCCCCACTTGGTGGGGGGGGATGCCTTTAGAAAGCACACCCCATTGTAGAGCCAGTCCTCCTTCGGACAGGTTAGGCTTCCTGCTCCCACCCTCATCAGGACGATGCATGCAGTCCCTAATGACAGAGAAACACAGGTCAAAATCAAGGGTATGAATGCAAACAAGGAAAAAAGAACAAGAGAGAGGGAGAGAGAGATTTTGTCTTGCAAGCAGGATCTCTTGGAAGAAGAATGGGGCAAAGAAAGATTCCTAGGCATTAAGAATGCTTAATTGGCTTAATTTACTTGCTGTTCCTCTAAAATATGCTTGTTCTGGCCTTGACACCGCTTCTTGATGTCCCGCCTGGACCTTGCATCAAATGCAGCTCACAAACAGGGGGGCTGTATTTTAAAGTGATTGTTTGAAAAATTAACTGTTCTCCTTTTGCCCTTTCAACTCCCAGATGGAAAATCCCACCCCGATTAGCCTATTGATTTACTCAAAACACAAACACGAACTTCCACTCTTCTCTCCCCTTTGCCCAACTTGTGCCGAGAGAGGAGAGCAGGTAGATCTCAAATCTGGGTGCCCTTTCTGCCCTCCTCCCTGTCCCCCGGGGATCCTAACCAGGTGAAGGAGGTGCTTGGCTGTCCGGAGGGCAGCGTCCTTTGGGATGCTCAGTATTAATCAGGAGAACAATCCCAGGCTTTCTGCTAACAACTGGACCCGTGTCACAATTTTCCCCTCCTCCCAAGAGCCATAGCTATTGTCTTGCAGGTGCATCCAATTCTGCTGAGCCGCACCAAGCAGGTGCAGGTGTGCAAGTGTCCAGCAGCAGGCTCAGAGCCGGGCAGGGACGCCTCGTTCACACCAGCATCGGAGGAGGTTGGTGAACTGGGCTGTGAAGGATGAACTATCCAGCTGCTGGAGAAGTGCTTTGGTTTAAATTTTTTCCGATGTCCTCCAGCTGAGGGTCTGGTTAGTGAGTTCAGATGTTCTGGGGACCACTGGCATCTAGAATTACTGCTGACAGGAGGACCATGGGAGACAAGCAAAATGAAACTGAACCCTCCACTTTGGAGGTTGGTGGGAGATCCCTCTGGGAAGGGTCTGGAGACCTGGTTCTTGTCAGTCGCAGCTCTCTGTGGACTTGCCCTCTGGCCTCTGCCAGCACTCCCCCCTGGCTGGGCTCCAGCAGGCTTGATCTGTGGACACAGCACTCTCCTGCGCACAGGTCTGGGCCACCTCCGGGCGTTCCCCACACATCCTACTCTCCAAACACAGCTGTCCCAGGAACAGGGAGAGTGGGCATCCCAGAGACAGTGTTAGGGAAACAATGACACCTACAAAATCCTCTTATCTTATAGGGTCTTCCTAAGACCCTTTCAATACACCCCCTTATTTTCTTGGCAGGCAATGTGTTTACTTTAAGAAGTGTATATGTATGTAATGTTTTTGTTTGTTTAAACAAATGTATAGATATACAATGTTATGTTATTCTTGGCTTGTACATTACCCACAGTAGCTGCCCCCACCCCAGTGAGGTGTGTGAGTTCACAACCCCACAGTATGTCCATGTCAGCTCTGTGATTTAGGGGTGATGGGGGGGGTGGCTGGTTCCGACAGTTAGGGGTCCAGCATCCTGGAGTGCATGCTCCAGCCCCCTGCACAGTGAAACCGAACAGGGACCATCCATCCGGGTGGGGCCGGCACCAAGGTGAGGTAGGGAGGCAGGTGCCAGGAGCCAAGGTTAGGACGGCCATCACTCCCTGCTGAACACTGCACTGGCATGACTCTGAGAGGGAAGGCCTCCTGAGCTTTTGCACCTGGGCCCCTGGCTTGCCTCTTCTGGTCCTGGTCCTGTCCCGTAAACCCTCCAAAAAGGACTCGACTCCCCCAACAGGTTCCCACGCTCCCCTTCCCAGCACTTGCCCCAACCAGAGATGAGAATTCTTTGGTGCCTTTATTGGTTCCGTGTCTTGGTCTTCCCACTGTCCTATGGTACAATGGAGCCTGGGGTCAGGTCTGTTCTCTTCTGCGCATTTTCCCCGCCCCCTTCCATGCATAGCACTGCACAGACATCCCAGGACTTCATTCCCATGAATGCCAAGGCAGAGCTGGGTCCTGGGTCCCTGGGGGAGCACAGTAAACCTGTCTCTCCCAAGGGCCAGAGCTGGGTTTGAGAGCTTCAGAGACCCGGGGAGAGGCTGCTTCTGTGGGGCACTCTGTTCAACCTCCCCTAAGAAGGGTCAAGCGTGACCACGACCCAGGACTGTGGTATAGCAAAGCAAGATGACAACAGGATGACTTAGGATGGACTTCAGGAAGGGAAAGGAGAACTTGAGTCACCCCACGGGCTGCAGGGTAGGTCGGGGAATCCAGAATCCATGCCTGATTCTGAGGGCCCCATGCTGCCAGCACTCCCTGAGCAGAGCCCTGGTTCATTTACGGTGTCCCATAAGTACACATAATCATGCTCCTTGTTGAAAGCTCATGGATTCCTCCCCAGTCCCCTGCTGCCTGCACAGGAGACACCAGGGGCAGCCTGCAGATCCCCACAAGCTGGCCCTTCAGGGACACATCTGTCCTTCTGGAGCCGCCCCCAGGTTCCCCAGCGTGCCACCCCAGCCCCACAGCTCAGCCTGAACCACTCCCCCTAACTTGTCTGTATTATGTTCATTTGCTGGGTGGCAATAAATATTAGAATTAAATAAACCAAAGATGGCCGGTGAGGGCTCTGTTAGCTGTCTTTCCAGCTTCCACTGCTGCTGAATGACAGCTCAGCCCGGGAGCCAGCAGTCTCTTTCCACCGAGTAAATTCAGCCTTGGGAAAGATGCACATCAGCTGACTCCTGAGCTATGATGGTCGGCGCCAGTCAGTAAATCAGTCAGATTTTAATTACTGGACGGATGACAGGGTGCGGTGACAGGTTGCAGTCCACGGGAGAGCATTCCTTCAAAGCTGCTTTAAGAAGCGAGAGCACGTCGAGAGGAAAAAGCAGGTGGGCACAAGGGAGCCCCAGCGCGAGCAGGGTGGGCCCCTGTCTCACCTCCTTGCCCTCTTCCCGCCCCTGTGCAGGCAGGGGCGGGGGGAGGGGGGCTGCTGAGCGAGCTGGGAAGTTTGCTTCCTCCACTCTCTCTTTCAGATTGGCCCCTTCCCCTTCTTGCCTTTCAGGCCTGTGATTTTTAATAGGTTCCTACAGCTCTTTGCCTAAGCAGCTGTTTTGTGCCAAGAAAGCCACGGCAGATTTGTAAAGTGGCAAACCCTGCTAATTAGTTAGATGAAGTTGCTTTTCTGACAGTGGCCCTGGCTTTGAGGAAGGCAGCATACCTTAAAGTGACTGCACCGGGGAGGCCTCTCCCATAGTTGTCCTCGAGCTCTTCCCTCCTTATTACTGATTCCGTGATAATTACCCTTCCTGGGAAATCCCACCCCAGAGCTGTTCGTTCCAGGCTGGGCTCCCAGCAGAAAGTTTTCTGCCTGTTAGGATCACCTCGGAGACCCCACGATCTCCTCTGGGGCTGCTGTGCTTTCCCCCCAGCGCTGGGGAAGAGGCAGCTGCAGAGTTCGGGAGGTGTGCGTCCAGGGCGTGGGAGCAGGGACAAACTAGGAGGCACTCTGGGGACACTGGGATGTGCTGCCTCTGTGTGTCCCTTGGGCCTGCCTGTTTGCAGAGCAACTCTGGGGCTCCAGTGGACTGCAAGCTGCCTACAGACCACGACCACTTCCTCGTGCACGTGACAGAAGTTACGCCTCCCATGAGATAGATGACGTTCTGTCTCCTGTTCCACTGCATCTCTTCCCCTGAGAGGTTATAAACCCCCCGCCCCAACCCTGACCATCTACTACAACTTCCTCATCTTTTCAATAAGAAAATAGGGACCAGAGAGGGACAGGGATACATGTAAGGTCACCCAGCTAGATGAGGCAGAGCGACGGGTTCCCTGACTCCCACGTCACTCACTCCTATCTAGTCCCGTGTTAATTATCTACCCCCATGATGCTTTGTAACAAACAGCCCTCCAACCTCAATGGCTCAGGACAATAAACATGCATTTCTCGCCCTGGGCCCAGGGCTTGGATATAGCACTTTGCTACAGGCTGGAGGTCAGATTTGGGTATCTCCATGTGTCCTTCCTCCCAGGGCCCAGGCTGAAGGAATAGTGGCTCCCTGGGGGCATGCTTCTCTCATGGCAGACTGCAGGAGTGGGAGAGGCCAAGTGAAATGGTTGCGAACACATATGGAGCCTGAGGTCACGTCATGTGTGATCAACATTCGTTGGCCAAAGCAGTCATGTGGCCATGTCCAGCGGTAAGAGGTCACCTACACTACCCACTACCCGGTGGTGTGGGGGAGGGCAGGGGGGAATGGCACATCACCAAAGTCACATCACCAAAGGTGTTATAGCGAGGGCGAAAGGATGGAAAATAGCAATATGAAGGAGCGTGCGTTCATCATTTCCCATCACGATGGACTGAGCTTTCCAAAGGCAACCTGGATGGAACAGATTCTTCTCTTCTTGAACGTTATCAGTAGCTACCTGTTACCTCCAGAATAATCTCTCTGTCTAGTTGGGGGCCCCATCCGTTGGCCCCTGCCTGTGTTTTTAGCTTTGCTTAACCACTTTGCTTAACCATTCCTTGAATACCTCCCAAGTTGTACAAAGTTTGACCTAGAGAGCCCTTGAGTGGCTGGAGCTGGGGGTTCCTTCTGGAAGAGTCTCTGACTGAGGCCCGCAGCATCCTGAGTGCTCAAACCTGGGGGTTCACTGGTTGAGCTGAATGTTTACCAGGGATCAGATGAGTTTGTTCTCAAACCTGCTTACACTTGGTTTACTTGTAATTATCCTCACGTAATTAAGGAAGTTGTGTAAATTGATTACATGGGAGCGAAAAAATAGATTTTTTTTTTAAACTAATGAAAACTAAGTTGAATACTTTGGAAAGATGCAACAGATACGGAGTACTGATAAAAATTCCCATGAGGGAGAATAGAGCATTTGTCTGAGGAAAGACATCATGAAGTTAGAGATTCTGCATCTCGTTGGTTGTCAAAGTGTCTCCGCTGTGCAGATCCCGAAGCTGGAAGTTGTAACAGTGCATCCAAGGGACTGCATATGCAAGACTGATGGTATAGGACACACTCAAGGCCCCTTCTCCCCAGGCCCTGCCTCGGAAGATCGGCGTGTTCCATTTTTACATCCTTCTACACGAACACCTCCATTTCTACCCCAGCTCACAGAGAGAGACCTTCTAGCTGCACGAACAGTGAGCAGTGGGCTTCTCTAGCATTAACAAATGCTGTAGTGGGATCCAGTTGATTCTCCCTGTGGCCTTCAATGTGCTGTGCATTGGAGAGGTCCTTCAGAACATATGAATGGTTAGATCCACCCAGGGTGCAGGACATCCCCACCTCGACTGTTGAGCTTCAACTGTGGTCCAGGCTCACCACGCCATCCCCAAAGCACCAGTCACAGATAGACTCTGCTTCCTGTGTCTACCCAGATATCACGCCTCAGCCTTAGGGAAACCCCACCGTGGTACCATCCGTGGGGTGTCCCGTGGCCCTGTGTGAGAACCAGCATATGATAAACACATTTTCCATCAAGGATACCACCCCATGTCTGCAAATGATTTCCTCCTCCCAGGAGGAAGCCCTGCCATGCACTTGAACTCTGATTTGCTTTTAGTACTTTACACCCAGCTTCAAAAATTATTTTAATATCAAGACTTCTGTTGGGAGAACGTTATAATGGAAATACAGTATTTTACAAGGATTAAACAAAACAACCCACAGTGAACAGGCTGGGGGCGGGGGATGGTTCTCTCCGGTCTCTGCACAATTGTAAATATAATTTTTAATGAAATAAGGTATAATACAAATGATTATTTATGCCTCTTTCCCCTATTCCGAGCAGAGAAAAAACCTACCCAGTGTTTCTGCTTTCCTCATTTCCTAATTCCTAAAGTAATTTAACAAAAACAAACAAGTAAACTGAAGGGAATGGTAAAATAATCGGTAACTCTCGAAAGAGAACCAGTTTCTCAGCTTTCAGATGAATTCATTTTGTTCAATGCAGATGTGTTAAATCTATTCATATCCACATATTCGAGATGAGTTATTTTACTACATTGTTGTGCTGTATAAAATGAGTTATTTTGGTGAATTAAATGCTGGGGTGTAATTTTCAAAGGAAACAGAGATTTGTAAATGCAGCGCAATTTATGTCAGTGTTTCAGTGTGATTATTAAATATTATAGGAAATCCGTCTCGTGTTCCTTACCTTTCTCCTCTTGTCTTTTGTTACGTGTCTGTAAGTTGCAGTGCAGCTGGATGTCCCATCTCCAAAAGTGTCACGGAAAAGGCAACTGTTGCCATTCATGGAATTGTATCAGCCCTCAAAGGACACATACATTCCCTTTGGCTAATTATCTTCCCAGTAACCCACATGAGCGCCCAGCTAGCATCCTAGGGTCCTTTACAAACCGCAGCGAGACTGGGCAGGGAGAGACACAGTTAAGTCCCTAGAAGGAACTAGTCCCATAGAGCCTTCAATTTGCCAAGATGGTGGCTCGGAGAAAGTTAAATTAGTTGACTCATGTATTCCGTAAGGAATTATTGAGTGTTCCTTGACTTCTCAAATACTTTGCAACTGAAAATTGGTTTCAGGATTCTGGCCCAGGAAGGCAGCACACGGAGACATTCCTTGTCATTTGGGTCTGCGGCCAACACCACTGCTTCCCGTGAACATAACCTTTCCCACTCAGCCCACACGTGGCCACAGTTCTCCTGAATCCAGCAGACCAGGCCACTAGTACCCATCCAGCTCCTGTGCCGTGCAGATGATCTCTCTCTCTCTCTCTTTTTTTCCCTCGTCCTGAGCAAGCCCGGTGTGATCCCACTATGGAGCAGGCATTTACTCCAATCTGGAAACCCTGAAAATCCTGCCACTGCTCAGAATAGGTATTGTTTCCTGCTGGGCCAGTTGCAGTTAAGAAAATACACCCCACCTTGCTCCTCATGATCCTGTGAGGGCAAAGCCACAAATATCAGGGAGAGCTAAGAGAACGGAGTACACACCCCGTGGGGGGAAAGAGAGCTGGGGGTTTTGTACAGCTGTGCACTGGCTCACGGCTTCCTCCTCGTAGGACGCAGAGGCTTTGCCCCTACGTGAGTGACTCTGAAGGCGTATGAGGTTTCAAATCAGATATGCCTGGTGCAGCACAAACGTCTTCTCAAATTTCAGGTCAGAAAAAACAAATGCTGAAAAAATATTCCATTCCCGAATAATCTCAAAGAAAGCCCTTGATTTTCCCATTTCTTTTGCATCTGACTCGGGGCTGAACACAGCAAGGAAAGGAGGTGAGGGAGAGCAGAACGAACATGGAGGGAGAGAAAGGGAACCGGCGGCATGTCTATTCCAAAGAAAATATCCTAATGCCCTCATCAGGCAGACAAAACAAAAATTAAACAAAGGAAGCCAGAGAGTTAGAGCTAAGGAGAAGTTTCACTCCCCAAACCGAAGACCCAGATCACTGTTGGGGAGCAGAAGGCCCCCTGACCTGAAGCCAAGGGGCTCCCCTTCCCTTTCTGCACCGGCTCTTTAGGGAATCAACAGGGAGGCGGGGAGGCCCGGGCAGCCCCACCTTGTTTCTCTTCTCTCTCCTCTAAGTAGGAGCTTGAGTGATTTGGCGGCTGGATCTGGGAACCTGCCTGCCAAACTCCACCTGCTAAAGGGACCTGCTCCAGCTGTTTCCAAGAGCTCCTCTTCGGCAAAGGTTTATCAGGGAAAAGAGAGCTAATAAAAAAACATGATGAATCAGGAAGCGGAGGAGAGCAGAGCAGCTCGTGGTGATAAGTCTCTGCTCTCCCCTACCCCGGCGGGCGCCTCAGCTCTGCCCAGGGGCCCTCCTGGATGGAGCCAGCTGAGGGGCCAGCACCGGCAGGACTGCACCGGGAAGCCTCCCCCTTGGCTCCTTGGTGCTCCTCTGAGCCTCTAATGCTTCCCTTGCCACCCCCCGGAGAGCAGAGACACCAGCAATGGCAGGCCGGGCAATGTGGCTTAGGGGTACCCCTCAGTAGTTCTCCATCACCCTCCCGTGGTGTGAGCACCTCACCATCCTCCCCAATTCAGTGTCCAGGCCGCTGTTACCAATAGTGCGATTTTACAAGTGAAAGACCTATTTATACAACATGGTTCCCAAAGAGAGCAAACTTGCCCATCAGTACCCCATCCCCCTGAGGCAGTGGGACACTCTTGCACTGGAGGGAAAAATGGCTTGCACAACTGACCAGGAGGCCCCTGGGGGTCCCCAACATGATGCTGCCTGGAGGGATTTTCAGCAAGACCTTCCTTACATGCTCTCTTTAGCCTGTACCGCCAGGTATGTCTGGCATGGGCTCAGAAGATGGGGACAACACTGTCTGACTCCTAAGATCAGTGCTTCAGGGCTCAAGACCCCTGAGCCCTCTCACTGATTCATTTGCAAATATGTTCTGGGCATCTGTGAGTCAAGCCTGCACTGGAGGACAAAAAGATAGGCCTGCCCTCGAGATACTAGTATTCAGAAATTCACTGCTGCCCCAGAAGTAAAGGAAGGTTGACTTAATAAATATCTTCCATGACATTATTCCCCCAATCCAAGTCTTGCTTCAAATTCCCCTTTACTAACCTCACTATGCACTTGACTCATATATACACATCTTACGTACCCCGTACCCTCTGCAAATCTGTTAACTTCTGGGACGAGAGGCATCAAGGACCCCAGCTTGAGTCATGATATTATAGAACCAGGAGGAAAGCTTTCTGTTGTCCCCACAGCACATGCAAAATAGGAGTCTGGATGAGACGGCTTGCCCATTTGTTCAACAAATGTTTATTGAACACCTATTTTGCCCAGCACTGTACTTGATCAGGGGGATGGCAAGGTGAGGGTTATCTACCTTGTCTGCAAGGGGCTCACGTTCAGAGGAGACAGATGCAAAAACCATCCTTGGGAAACTGTATTTAGTGGTTTGCTGAGGAACATGCAGGAAAGAGGGACAGGAATGCATCCTGAGGAAATCAGGGGAGGCTTCCTGGAGGCGGTGAAGTTCTCACCACTGAGCTTTATTACAATTGTTTTTTCATGTATCTGGAGTTCCCTCTCTCTATGTGAGCTCTGGGAGGATAGGGTCAAGGTTAGTGGGTTTCTGCTTGGTATTCCCAACCCTCCATACTGATTCCTTGCTGAGATTTGGGGAAAGGAGGGGTAGAAGAAAGGGCATTTCAGCCAAAATACACATATATGTGTGTACACACACACACACACACACACACACAAAGCAGAGACCCAGCAGTCAGACAGTGCAGATTTACTTGGGATCGAGATGGGGAGAGCACTCAGGGACCAGGAACAGATGCCAGACTCCTTCTACAAGCAGCCACTCTGGATTTGTTCAGCAGCAGCACATAGTTTAAAAACTCTGGAGTGTCACATCTGGCCCATTCCCACTTCTCCCAAAACCCACAGGGCGAAAGGCCCCTTGGCACAACCGCATCTGGGCAGGTGGCATTGTGTCCTTCCCAAGGACGGAGAACTTTGCATGTTTCCGAGGGAGGCCTGTGGCTTCTCACAAGCCGCCTCCCGCACCTCTTGAACCACTGGCTTGTTTGACTTGCTTGCTGTTTTCCTCCTGTGGGCACCCTCCCTCCATCTGAAACGCACCACAAGGGGCACCTTCAGAAGACAAGTAGGAGCTTTCCCGCGTCCCCTGCGAAGCCCGGGCAGACCTGGGCCTGGCACAGTACCGCCTCGCCTTCCCCATGTCTCTTTGGCAGGTTTCAGGATTTTCAAACACGGGTAAAACAGGTATTTCCCAAGACGGCTTCTACATATGTGGCAGGGATCTCTTTTTAATAAGGGCTTTCAAAAGCAACCTTCTGCTTCTGAGCTTTGCAAAACGCTGCTCTATAAAAAGTTAGCGGCAAGCCTCGTTAGCTCCCCTCACCATCCGCTTCCTGTTAATTCCGTGATTAAACATTTTGCCCCCAACTACACACGGCATTAGATGGGAATGGAGCGATCCTGCCATGAAACTGTGGGTATCGGGAAAGAGGATTTTTTTCCTGTTCCCCCTTCTTTCTGCTCACAAATAGGAGATTTACAGTAATTAATGCCATTTCGTTTAATCTATAAATGTTTGAGGAAGTGATGCTATTTGTTCTAAGAGCTACTCTCAGCGAGAAAATGCAGAGTCCCCTCCAATTTCTGACTTTATGCTTAAGAGCTAATGAACTGAATTCTCAGTAAACATTGGCAAAAGATGCAAATGAACAGAGAGAGCCTCTGAAGGCAGAGGGACACGGGAGAAAGAGCTAATTTTACACAATTGACTCGGTAACCTTTTTGGATCAGTGGAATTAGAGACTGATTAATCAGCCATGATTAGCATTTATTGAAGCTTTGACATGGGTGCATTGTTTGCTGTTGTTGTCTTTTTCTCTTTTCTTGAAAATTTTTCTTTCCTTCCTTCCTACTTTCTTTTCCCCCTATTTTGTCTCCTGGGGTTAACAGCTTCTAATACGTTTAACGGCCAGTCTATCATCCTGGATGGGTCAGAGCTGGTCTTTACGGACTTTTAAAATTAATTCCAGATAGTTCTCTTGTGATATGCCCTTGCTTCTGCTGCTGCGCTTGGCTGTTTAATTGTCGAGGTGGCCTCTTGTGGCCGCATGCTCCCAATGTTTAGCAAGGGTTGGAAATATGGATGTTAGGAGAAAAACTGGCAGATGGCTGACAAGGCATTTTTACTCATAACACACCAGTAAAACTTTAACTCGGAAGATTTAGTGCGAAAGCGTTCCAGCCAGCAAGCTGCAGCCATATGCAGATTTTTTTTTTCAAACTTCTAAACTGATGGTTTTGCAAAGTGTGCATAAGCAGGCTTTATTGATTATGATGTTAAAAATTGAAAGCGTCAGTATCATTTAGCTCGAGACAGTTTTAAAGGAAAAATGAACATTCGTTTTCATTATGAACTACGAAAAGGCCAGGGGCTGGTGAGGTCCACATTCATTATTTCTTAAATTCCAGAGAGGAATTCTCTCAACTAGGTGTCTCTTCGGGGAAAAAAAAAAAAAAAAGTGTGCACTTGAAGGATATGAGTCAAAACGGGGCTCATTTATTCAAGGTGAGGTTGTGTGCAGCTCGCAGGAGCAACTGGTTGGCTGGTGTGTGGCACAAGCCCCTGGACGGCACATCGGGGATGGTATTTATAATACACTCAATGTGTATTGATTTCACCCAAAACTATGCTAAATAACTCTGAGGATCTGGCAGGAGCTCACAGAACTAGGGCAGGCCAGCTCAGGGCCTCAGGAACCCGCCTTAATTCATCCCACGGACAAGGACGGCTGCCCTGGAAGAGCCAACCACCTTCACCTCCAAGACATTTTTCCTTCTTTGTCTGTCTGCATCCTGCTAAGGAGGAAGCGGCATCCGGGCCTGGGTGCCCCAGCGACATGGACATGCATTCCTCGGAGGACGGCTTAGCACCAGACAACATGACATTTCCATCCTCTCCTGATTCAATGTTAAAAATGCCCAAAGGCATTTGTTTCTATTACAGCTTAATGGCTTTGTTTTTTTTTTTTTTTTTTTCCTTAAAATGGGAAACCATCGTATTGGAGAGAAAAGAACAACCACCACAACAAAAATAAGAGAATAAGGCCTCGGGAGGTCACTGTCTTTTTGCCCCAGGAATCAAAGGAAGGCTTGCCCGCAACTGGTCTGTCCCCATCCCTCCACGGACTGTACCTCTCTGTCTGCAAATCCCGGGAAAATCAGGAGCTGGGAGGAGGATTCTAGGGCAAACGGACTCTTCTCTCCATGTTGCCGAGAAAGTACAAGGAGCTCAGCAAACCTGGCTTTTGTGGGCCGGCAGGAGCAGGAGGGCCCATCCCGGCAAAGGCTCTCCCCCGCGGAGACTATCCTGATATTGTTGCCGCTCAGGCTTGGCGTTAGGAGCTGGGACGACTTGCCACTCCTGGGTTACCTAATCTCAGCAGCCATCTTCCAGCTCCATGTGACGGATGAAAGAGTTTATTTTTAGGAGCACCAGGCCGTTTGATTGCCTTTGGGCAAGTAACTTGTCCAAAGACTCCCTCCCCGTCAGTAAGGGGGCGAAATCCTCCTGGGAGCTCCCCTCCGTCCAGGGAGACAGGACACACTGACTCGCGGGATTGCACACAATCCAGTTTACTTTACCAGGGTCCTACATCATCCTTCAAGGAAAAACAAGCCTGTTTCTTTGTTCCCTCACCTTGGGCCCCCAGGGTTGAAGGGCCTGTCTTCCCAAAAAACCCCCGGAGAGGTAAGTTGTGTGAATTTCCATATCAAGCCTGCAGCCTTGAGGGCAGAGTTTTCCGAGTACCAAGAGATTAAACAGATACTCTTTTCAGGACAATCATGGGTCACTTCTGTTCTAAAGAAAAATGACACTGGCTTATGAGTTTTCTGGAACTCCTGGATGAGTATTAAATACTTGGGTAATTGAAGCAGAAAGAGTCAGGTTATGGCTAGAACCATCCTCCCCCCATCACGAGACAATTCCCTCCTGGGCAGCCGTCTCAGGTAAATCCATTATTCCAAAGCTAGAGAGCATCATAGCGACATTTTACAAGCTTAATTACCGGAGAGTTTAATAGAGAGTCCTCACCCAGTGCCCTGACAAGTGATGAAGTAACTGGGCCAGCATCAGTTGGGTTTTATTTTCCGTAGGGTTGGGCCGTTTGATTGCCAACCAGTGAGCGCTGCGGAGAAGCTGGCTCGGTTCCTGGCAGTGGGGGGGAGGGTCTAAGGCAGGTGGGGCGTTAGCACCATCGTCCATGCAGAGCATTGACTTTTTTTGTAGAAACTTAAGTCTGGAGAGATGCTCGACCAGAAGCAGCACTGTTTATGCCTTTTGTGGGCCCCTCGGAGTCCCGGTGAGATGGGAAGCCAAAAGCCTCCTTCCAATGCCTGTATCTTCCAGGGCTGGAAGAGTGGCCCGGATGGGGCATGACTTGCGACTTTTTCTCTTGGCTCCAGATGCTAAACTGAGCCCATTCTTATTTCCATCCAGTTGGGGAACCAGAAAGTTCTCTAGCTTAAGGGACAACATCAGAACCGGGAGGAACCGGAAGGACCATGCAACATCAGAAGGTCCCTTCATGCCTGTCTCCAGGCAACTAGAGAGATGGGAGGGCACATCTTTATTGGTCCAAAGTCTACATTAACTAATGCTTATTGGATGGTGAATTATAACAGAAACTCTGTTAATGTGTGGGAGAGCTACATGAATATCAAACAAATTCATTCTGATCGGTGCTATTACAGTGAATACCAAATGAGTTCATAATGATGGAACAATGAAACTGTTACCGATAGATTTTATTTCTGTAACAAATCCTCCATGTAAAAGCCCCTCCTGTAGTGTTAATTCTAATATAAGTTTGCATTTGAATATTAGCCTCATCAAGTAAATTATGTTTTTCAATCGCCCACACAGTCACACTCTGGGCAATGTTCTGTTTGGTTTGGTTTTCCTGCCATGAGGACAAGCCCTGCACCCCACAATTTCCAGTCTGCCTATCGAGTTGGATGACTGCTCTAAAGGGGTCGCATTTTCCTTGGAGTGTCCAATCATTAGAAATTCATTTAGCATTCAATGTAATAACACTAATGCGGCAGGACAGGATGAGTCCGAAATTCATCTTGCATTCATAGAGATGTGATGTACTTTGGAAAAGAGTTCCACTCTAATTCAACATGAGTTAGCCCTAGTTAATGGACACTTTAAAAATAAAGCATTACTAGAGATGAAGGCTCAATTTCTCCTGATGGACGTTTGGAATTTCGTGGAATCACAGTGATCATGTCAGAAGAGTTTTTCCAGCTCAGTCTAAAGCCACATGGAGTGTGGACACCGGGGCTTCTCTGTGCCAAGGCTTGGGAAGCGGATGCAATTGATCTGAAATGCATTGATAAGGCACACTTATCAATAAGGTATGGAGATAAGGTATGGAGAGTTCGCTGTCCCCCAGATTCTGTGCTAAATGCAGGTTGGGTATCCCTTTAAGTCAGGGAGCTAGGTGCCTTTCCAGCTGATTTACAGCTGAAGAAGTGGGCATTTTTAAAGAGGTTCCGTGACTTGGTTCAGTGTCTTGCAAGCAACACGTGGCAAAGCCAGGAGTCACGCGTGTGGTCCACCTCCACGGCTGCCTCTCGGAATTGTGGCTTACCTCCCAGCATCCAGCCGAGTTCAGGCTCTCCATACATATTCGAATGACTGCACTGTAGAAAGGTGTCCTCTCCGCCAAAACAATGGCAAATACAGGAAGTCCTTCCCCTGTATTTCAAGCTCAGGTGTGACGTCTCCTGGGTATTTTTATTAGCTATTTCCTGGGACCAAACGTTGGATTCCAGAGAATAACGAGATTTCGACGTCTTTGCACCCTCCTGCCTCCCAGTTCCGCCATGCCACCTACTCATCCCATACACAGGTAAAGAAGAAACTGGGACGCACCAAGGAAGAGCGAACAATCCTATCTGACCCTTTGCATCAGAACTCCCTTCCCACGAGGTAGTTCGCCCAGAAAAGGACCCGTCCATTGCCTGTCATTTCTGGTCTCGGAAAAGACACACCCAAACACCATATGCAGGACCCAGCACCTTCTCAGTCAAGTCCTCATTAAAATGCACACATGTGCATGTCCAGTCACACCGTCAGAGCATCCTGGATGGAACGTGCGCGAGCGCGTGCACACATACATGCACGCGCACACACATATGCACACGCACACGCACACACACACACCATCTTAAACCGAAACCCAGACTGGCTGATTCCCAGGCTTACAGTTAGCTCCCTATCAAGAATTAATGCATTATCATGCACACACCATTACTGAAAAATTCTACGCTGTTTTTTGCCAAGTGTTCCTATATAACAGTTTTATCACAAGTCTGACAGCCTCCATAAAAATCCCAGGCATTCTATATCAACAGCCCTCTTTGTACTAAGTTATTAAACATTAAATTTTTATTCGTCATTTGTATTCTGTTATGCAAAATAAGCTCCTTGATAAGATGTGTCTTCTTAATTGGGCCCTTGATGCTTCTTGGATCGGAGTTGTCAGATTAGCTGGAAGAAGAGGCTCTGCGTTGAGCCAGCTAGCTACCAGGAGACCAATAGCTTTGTAACAACGATATTAAGTTAGAGAGGCCAAATGGAGGGCAGCACCAGGCTCAGGTGAGGCTTTGCATCTGTGCATGTCTTATGCTCGGGCTCTTTTCTCCTGGCATCAGCAGGGCTGATGGAAATAGATTTGTTTGTTGTTTACAGCATGCAGCTGTGGGCAATGCTGCATGGGAGTTGTATAAGATTGAAGCAAATTTGTACTGAGACTAAAATATTGAGCTTTGCTCCCGTCAGCAGTCTCTGGAATCTTATTGTCGAAAACTTTATCTAGTTGTAACCTTCCCCAGGGTGATTTTCATTTGCAGCTGCCCTGTTCTGTCCCTCATCTCCTGTCCCCCACCGCCGCCACGGCGTCAGTACTTAGCGGAAGCCAGCCCGGGCCGGAGTGCCAGCTCCTTCCTGACAGGGCCACACGGAAAGGCCTGGCGACGGGGCGGCCATTTTCTCTCCCCGAGCCCTGCCCGTCTGCCTCTCAGCCTGCCATCCTGGGCCTGGCTGGACCGGCCCTGGGGAGGGTGCCCCTCGTCCCCCACCACCCCCAGCCTGATGTGGGCTGCCCGAGGCCCTCCAGATACCTGGGGGGGTGGATTGGGGGGGGAGAAGGCAACTGACAGCAAATGATTTGTTCTGTATCAGAGTGCATTTGTGTACCTTTACAGAGATATTGCTAATTTTGCCCTATGAGGCCTGTTTAGGATACTTCAAGTTCCTCTTTGTCCTCAGATACTGCTCAGAGGGAAAGATAAAAGGAAAAAACAAAACAAAACAAAACAAAAAAAAACTTTTCAGGGATCCCAGGGTAATGGCAATTATTCAACAGAGGTTACGTGCCTCCATTGTGAGGTTCAGTTGGCCCGGCTGCCAGGTTGAGTGAATTTTCCCTGGTGGATGCTCTTATGTCTTTGAAAAGTGGTGCGTGTGCCTGTGTCTATCTGTGTGTGTGTATGTGTGTGTATGTATGTGCGTGTGTAGGGGGGGCATTGGATCTCTGAGGCACAGGGCACTAGTCTCCGGTCCTATGCAGCTGTTGACCACTGTACCGGTTAGGAAGCGTTGGCTCTCGGATGAGGGTGGGGAAGGGAATACGGTCCGCACTTGCTGGTCAATTCTGAATCTCCTTGGCCCAGCAGAAGAAACCCCCTCTGGGATGGATTTGCCTCCTGCGCTGAGGAAAGGCCTGCTATCCTGGCCCCCCAGGAGGAGGGCGGGTACTCAGACATCTCTGCCTTGGGGACAGTGGAAGGGCTGCTGTCTACTTCCTCATGGAGACAACGCCCCCAAGAGGGAGTGGGAAGAGGTCCCAGACCCTGGGCTGGAGTGTAGGGCCTCCCTGGAGTAGGTCCTCCCCGCTGCTGTGTTCGCACTTAGAGCAGGCTCTACCTTCTGGGTCATCCCAAACTGACATGTCTGTGGGGACTGGGGCTTGGCAGGAGCACCGGGGAGATCCTGAACCTTCCAGGAGCCATATCTTCAGTCATGTAGCTCCACTTGAGTTTTTGGCTTTGGTAGTCATTGGTTGGTCTCCTAGAGGGCCTTCTCCAAGGGCCGGTGTCAGAGCCACACTGCAGGGGTAGTGGCTGTGTCTTGGCACCTGTTGACTGGTGTCTGAGGTCTTAGAGAGACACCATGGAAGAGGACAGCTTGTAAGTGGCCTAGAACAAGGTTCAGGTGCAGCCATCACTGCGGGGGCAGGATTTCCACCCACTGTCCTGTCATCTGATCAAGGGACAAGTGGGTGGGCCATCCTCAAAAATCACTATGGTAGGAACAGATCTACAAGCCAGACCCATGTTTGCCATTATATAAGTCATTATATAAACGATTATATAAATCATGGGTTTCAAGATACAGAAGTCAAGTCAAGCTCATTTGAGCTAATAGATGAAACAAAACATATCACCTCCCAGTGTGAAATCTGGAGTGGGGACGTTGGCTTCAGACATGGCTGAAATCGGGTGCCGAGTGATGCTATTATATCCTGGTCTTTCTCCATCCTTCTCTTCCTTGTCCCTCCCTGTTAACATCACCCATAGGCAGGCTCTCTCCTAGCAGTGCTAAGATGACCTCCAGCAGTGCTAAAGTTATATTTTTGTCTGCTTATAAATCCCAGGGGAAATAGTGTGCCTTGTTCATGAAAGCACCAACCCCCAAATCACAGGGCTGATTCTCATTGGCCCAACCAATCACTCTGACCGGGGGACTAAGTACTCTCAAAAGTGGCTGTTAACTAGACATGTTATCATGATCATTCCACAATAGATACAAATCGTCATGCTTACCCCTGAGGCCAATGCTGTGTTCTATGTTAGTTACATCTCAATTAAAAAAAAATAGGGGCATCTGGGTGGCTCAGCAGGTTAAGCCTCTGCCTTCAGCTCAGGTCATGATCCCAGAGTCCTGGGATCGAGCCCCGCATCAGGCTCTCTGCTCAGCGGGGAGCCTGCTTCCCCCCTCTCTCTCTGCCTGCCTCTCTGCCTGCTTGTGCTCTCTCTCTCTCTCTCTGTCAAATTAAAATAAATAAATAAATAAATGTCCAGAATCAGCTCACGTGTCTGTCCTTAGAACCCAGGGGTGGGTTCAGCCCCAGCACGGATGAAGAGTTGGGGAGCCTGGCTCATCAGTTATCTGGAAAAATGACAAAGGTAGAAGGAGCTGCCACTCCTGCTGTCCCAGTCCTCAGGCTTTGGGGGGCAGGACCCAGCTCCATTTGGTTTAAGCTTTTCCTAGGAGGGCCTTTGTTCATGTAGGTCCCTCTGGATGTAAAACCTGCTCATCCATGACCTTACTCCCATTCTAGTTCAAGCCCTGTAAGCTGTCCTGCTCATCCATTGAGGCCCGACTCAAGACAGATTGTTCTCTGAATAGCCTTCTCCTACCTTAATCCGCTAGAGAGGCATCCCACGCTTTGCTTCCCCATGTTCATGAAGACAATGGAACACTTAGCCTGGTATTTTCCTCTGTACACTGCAAACTCCTGGAGTGTCTAATTTACCTTTACATCAAGCACCCATATAGTGAAAGGCCCAGACTATGAGCTCAACCGAGTTGTCAGGTTAGTTCATAACTAGCTAGCACTACGAACTTGAAGCCTTATAGCCCAGGTGGAAAGAAATAGAAGAGAAGGGACCCACAGAAGATAACAATTCAAATTCTAGAATCAAGTGTCCTCCACCTTTAGCCTCTCTGATTACATAACAAGATCTAAGAGTTTATAACAGCTACAAAATTAAGGCCCCAAATTTCTACCCAAGGACAAAGAGATTTGATGCTGACTTAGTCCTCAAACAGGCCCAGATTCACTGGGGAAGGACTGAGCCCTCCATCCCTCTGTCTCCCCACACACAGCTATGAGAATGATAAAAGACAGACATTATCTACATTCTAAATACATATAGGTTAATGAAAAGATCACTATTTTCTGGTAATCCATAATTCTCCCACGATAAAGGACTCCTTCCTGGACATTCAAGAGCCAATAGCCACTTGGACTGGAGTGGCCTTGGTTTCAGCTCCCGGCTGTGTTTTGACATTTCAAATTTGTAGAGGTCATGTGTGCAGCAGGAATGGCTTGCTAGAACACTGATGATAATATTCCTGGCAGGCTCAGGCGCTGGAAATTCCGGTTTCAAGATATCTCATTATCTGCAGGTGCCATAATGGGAAGCTGAATGCAGAGCTGTCAATCACAGAGGAACATTTGGAAACGCAGCAACCACAAAAAAGCTTTCCCTGACTTACCCCCTCTGCTCAACGGAGAGAAGGAAACTCAAAGACATCGTCTTGAGAGCAGCTCAGCGGCATCCAATGAAACACTGGTGGGCTTGGCCATCTCAGGTATATGCCACCCACTTACCACTGGCTGTGGGAAGACCCCCGGAGAGCACCTGCCTGTCTCCAGAACTGAGGCTCGGGGAGGCATTCCCGACTGCGGTGGTGTGGGTTCTCCCGTTCCTGACCCCTGGAGTTTCACCAGGAAGACCATGCCATTAGGGTGCAGTCACACACCTGTTCCTGGAGTTAGAAGCTGCTCTGGGTTCCCTAAATACTGGCCTTCACAGCTCCTCACAGTGCTCAGCAGGTGAGGGCTGGAGGTGCGTAGACAACCCCAGAGAGCTTCGTCTACTCGTGTGGAAGGCACTGACCAGAGCAAGGGCCTCGAGGGGACTGGGAGCCTGAGGACCATGGTTCTATGGTTGTTGTTGTTTGGCTTTGCCTTGGAGCTCATCTTCAAAGAGCCTCAACAATTCTCCAAACGGAACTCGATGTGCTATGACTTATGAAAAATTCAAAACTCCCACCTGAAAAATAAACATTTGAAAATGGAACCAATACACGGAGGGGGGATGGCCCTGTCATTTAGCACGGTTTTTCTAACTGCCATGCTCCTGGTCTTCCCTGCTGATTCCCAGAACCCTGGAATACAAGGGGTAGAATCGAGGGGCTTCTGACTGGGACCTTCTTCTAAAGACCCATGAGCCAAAGCGAATGAATGAATGAAAGAACAAGTGAATGAATGGTTTCATTCTTTTTTTTTTTTTTAAGATTTTATTTATTTGACAGTGAGAGAGAGATCACAAGTAGGCAGAGAGGCAGGCAGAGAGAGAGAGAGGGAAGCAGACTCCCCGCTGAGCAGAGAGCCCAACGCGGGGCTCGATCCCAGGACCCTGAGATCATGACCTGAGCTGAAGGCAGAGGCTTTAACCCACTGAGCCACCCAGGCGCCCCGAATGGTTTCATTCTTGCTCAGCATTCAAAGTGCACATGGAGTGGAGAGAGGAGGCATGAAGGCAGACCCCTCCTGAGCAGCCGGGAGCTACACCGCACGTGGGGCGGTTGGGCTCCACCACCACGTGGCGGGCTCCCCAGCTGTCCAGCTTCTAAAGCTGTGGCCACTACTCAGCTCAGACTAGCTCTTGCCGGGAAGAAATGGTTGGCCAGGGATCTTCCAAAGGCTTCAAAGGAAGTTGGAAATTCAATTTTTTACTTAATTTTATTTCAGTTCCTGGCAACTGATTCAGATTTTAAGAACATTTCAAATGAATATTAGGCTTTGTACCTTTTATTTACTGCTTCTGTACTATGAACTTGGATCATTCCTAAATGGTAGAAACCAAGAGTATCACAAGATCATCTCTATAATCACCCATAATTACATCCCAAATCCTTTCGGTCGTTCCTAAAAAGAAGTAACTTCGGTTATATGAATGGTTTTCCTTTCATATAAGTTATATGATTTTTATCCTTAATTGAGTCCTTCCTTCCTTCCTTCCTTCCTTCCTTCCTTCCTTCCTTCCTTCTTTCCTGCTTTCCATCCTTCCACAAAAAGCTGTCTATCTTTGGCTGTGTAGCTGAGCCTTAATAGGTGTTGCTAGAACAACGATAAATGAAGCCTTCCTTAAGGAATTCGGGGTCCAGTTGGCAAGGGAAAACAGGCACAGGAGGATATTTGCTGGATGAAATGTATGTGCCAAAGACCATGCCCAGGCCTAGTGGGAAGAGGTCACTCCTGCTGGGCTCTAAGAAGGGGTGTGGTTGTCTGAGGGCTGACCCTCTGGCCCCTGGGAAGATCCCTCTGCTCCTTCTGAGGACACTGTAGGCAGGAGGTAACCACTATGGAAAATGCACAAATGGTGTTTGTTTACTCAAACAGTGATGTTCACAGAGGGCTACAGGTCACATAGAGTGTGTTTAAGAAAAGGTGGCTGGGTTTGGGGAATGCAGCGTATAGCTTGGAAAAGATGAGGCTCTAGGGAAGGCCGGTGGGTAGAGCAGGAAAAGGAAGGGGGGAGCTGGGCACATCTTCCCACCGGGCTTCTAGGGTGTGATGGTTAATTTTATGTCAACTTGACTGGGCTAAGGGGGTGCCCAGAGAGCTGGCAGAACATTCTGAGTGGGTCCTGAGGGTGTCCCTGAAAGAAACTGCCATCTAAACCAGTAGACCGAATAAAACAGGTTTCCCTCCCCAACACGGGTTGGCATCATCCAATCCACTGAGGGCGAGAATAGAACAAAAACGCAGACGAAGGGTGAATTTGCTCTCTGAGCTGGGACGACTGTCTTCTCCTGCCCTTGGACATTGGTGCTTCTCTCCCGGCTTTCAGACTCAGACCAGGACTTACGTCGTTGGTCCTCTGTTCTTCAGCCTCAAACCGAATTATACTACAGATTTTCCTGGTTCTCCAGCTTACAGACAGCGGGCTCTATAGCCATGTGAGACAAATCCTACAGTATGTGTATGTATTTCCGTTGGTTCTATTTCTCTGGAGAAGCCTGATTAATACATATGGGAAGGGAAATTAACATTGACCTATGATGAATGGTAAAAATGCAAGCTAACTGTTCAAGAGTGAGAATTTGGAAGTCAGCTAACGTAGGATAAAGTCCCAACCTGACTACTTATTAACAGTGGGATCTTTAGCAAAGGGTCTCTCTGAGCCCCAGGGTCTTCATCTGTAACATAATCCCTATCCCACAAGACTATTGATGTAATTGAAAGAGATAATATGGGGGCGCCTGGGTGGCTCAGTTGGTTGAGCAACTGCCTTCAGCTCAGGTCATGACCTTGGAGTCCTGGGATCAAGTCCCACATTGGGCTTCCTGCTCGGCAAGGGGTCTGCTTCTCCCTCTGCCCCCCCCCCCCCCCGCTTCTGCTCTCTCTTTCTCTCTCTCTCTCAAATAAATAAATAATAAATAAGTTAAATATTTTATTTATTTATTTGACAGACAGAGATCACAAGTAGGCAGAGAGGCAGGCAGAGACAGAGAGTAGACTCCCAGGCACCCCTAAATAATAAATAATTAAAAAAAAGAGATAACATGTCAGTGGGTTTAGTCTAGAACCTGGAATGTCACGAGAATTCAGTAAATGTTTTTATGGGCAAACAGAAAGATCCTCTTTAAGTCAAGAAAACAAACACAAATACAAAAACAAAACAGAATAAAAAAAACACAGTCAATTGCCTAGATAGGAAGCAGGCACTAAGTAGTGAGTTCTCCATTATTAGAAGTGATCAAGTAGACACTAGGTGGCAGGAAACTTTCTCTTTACATATGGCTTGAAGAATGTTATTACAGAACTTCAAGTTCCTTTTTAATTTCCAGGATGCTTAGAAGAGAATCAGGTACCATACAAATGTAATCTGTGTGTATGCATGTGTATTAACACATAAGACATGGGCCTGGGTAGCTCAGATGGTTAGGTGTCTGCCTTTGGCTCTGGTCGTGATCTCAAGGTCCTAGGATGGAGCCCCATGTCATGCTTCTGGCTTTGGCTCCTGCTTCACCCTCTCCCTCTGCCCCTCCCACTGCTTATGCTCTCTCTGTCTCTTTCTCTCTCGCAAATGAATTAAAAAAAAACAATTCTTTAAAAAAAAGTCTTTAAAACACACACACACACACACACGCACACAAGACAACTGATGGTAATTTTAGCTATTATGACAATTTAAAAAATGAATGAATAAAAAAATGAATAGATAAATGAATGATTAAAATAATTTTAATTCACTTTATTATAATAAATATTTAAATGTATATATAAATAAATATTTTTTATTTTTTATTTATTTATACATATTTACAAATAAACTTAAATATCAAGGACTGTCTCCACCACAACCCCGTCCCAGTTCCCCAGACAAGGAGATACTGTGTCACATCCTCGTGTGCTCCAAAGAGGGGATCTTCCAACCGCAAAGACTTGGGACCACTCCGACACCCAGCAGTGACAGCAGAAGGGGACATCTGTCTGGAGATGGTAGCATGAGGGGCCAGGAGGACATGTCCATGCCTTCCCGGTTGCTCTGTAGACATTTCCCTGTGTGTTAGTCCCTGAAGACAATTGGCCTGGGTGCCATATTGGAATGTCTCATGATAAGCTACAAAGAAAGTAATTTAATTAAAAAAAATTTTTTTTTGGCTACCTAGTTCCCACTCCTTGAGCCCTTTGATGCCCTGTCTCTTCCTTCATTTCCGTTTTATGCTTATTACTCCTTTATACAAGCCTACTCTCCTAATTTGAGAAACTCACTGACACTTGGGTGTAATTTGTTGCCACAGGTGTTTGCATGTGCACAAAAGTAAAATCCTAGGCCAAAATCAACTCCAGTGGTCGAATTTCTGGCCAGCCGGGGGCAGGGGGGTGTAAGGAAATCCACTGTGAGAGAAACAGAGCAGGGGACTTTTTAAGTGAAATTTCCCCGTGTGTGTAGGCATCTGTCTGGTTTGCTAACACGCAAAGATTTAAGTTCCTAAGAGACAGATACGAGAAGAAACCACTTACGGGTTTTCACTCCATCGGTTGCATTTTATTCTGAAGTTTTGAGAAATTGTTCTTCAACTCAGTCTATAATTTGGTCTTGGGTTCATTAACTAGCTTTCACTCAGAGGGTGCCCTTCGGAAGCTTCCTTGGCCATGGAGCTGGGCCAGAAGGGCACTGGCTGAACCCACAGGCCACGAGATCCCATCTGCCCATCCACCTCTCCAGGTGCATCTTCAGCACCAGCCTCCGTGCCTCTCACCCCAAACTTGCCTTCGAGGGTGGCTCTGCTCTATCCCGTTCCACCTGGAAAGACGTCTTGTGCTGAAGAACGTGCTTCCCTTGCATTTTATCATCTTTATTACTTCTTTTTTGCCTTTTTGAAACATGGGATCAGAGAGTGGGCTCCAAGGCTCCTGCCTTTTGCCTACCTGCACATCCTTAAGCAAGTTATTAACATCCTGAACAGCAAAATGAAGGTAATAGTAAGTAGCCTGGGGGCCCCCATAAGATCAAGTGACACTGATATGCTGGAAAGGCCCCAAATGCTCCCAAAATGCAAATGATGACGGTACCTGCCTCCTCTTCTTCCTCCCACCCTTCTTTCCTTTCTCTCTGTCCATCTTCTTGTGAAGACGAGTCCGTGGTGGAAAATCCAATGACAGCCAGAAAACAAGCCCAAATGAGTGTTTTCCTGCTCCATAACTGATGAAGAGCCTGGACCCAGGGCATCTCTTTCTATGAGTGTGAGACAGACAACAGCCGGGAAGGGACGCGGAGTGTTCTCATGTAGGCTCAGCACCTCCGGCTCCCGGACCCCTGGCTTCCCCCCCTTACCTTCCCCGGGAGCAGCCAAGCCCCAGCAGCACAGCCGCAGGGGGCCTCCCGCTCAAGACCAGGAAGGGACCCCGCGCATTATGAAAACCTCACGGTGCAGACTGACGACGCACATTTTACTTCTAGATGTTTAAGTGGATTGATTCGTTCTGACAACATTTTCTTAAAGGCTTTTTTACCCGCCTAATGAATGTGAGCCTTTGCGAAAGGCCCATGATTGACAGAGCCGCAGACTGACAGCTTCCAGCTTTTCCAGAGACTTCAGGGTAAACCCTAAACGGCCGCCAGTCTGGGCCCAGGTGAGCAAGTGAGGGAAGGGAGGAAGAGAGCCAGGCCCTTTGCTTTCATTTCAGAAGATACCCTGGATTCCTTTGCCAAGGGCTGGGGGCATTGTAGCTTTTTCCTGTCTATGTTGCCCAAATAATCTCTTCAGAGTTTTGTGATTTCAAGGAACATTTCTTGAGTCTCCGGGATTTGCGTGCTGGATGATGACAAGATGCAAACTAAGTTGAAATGGTCCCTACCCTCAAGGACCTCAGTCATGCCAGGTAACTAGCCTAGAGAAAGCCAGCTGCGGAAGAGGGTCCCCCTGCAGGGCAGCGGTCGCTGGGCTGAGACGGCATGGGTGTGCGCTGCTCACGGGCAGCTGAGCCTTGAAAGACCAAAACCATGACGAGGGAACAACAATGGCAGGGAAAGGCAATCCACCCTCCTCTCTGCCTTTGCCTGGGTGGACCCCTCAAGTTCAATGAGCACAGCTCCTCCAAGGGTGAGTTGTCTCTCGTGGCTGGGGTTCCAGGTCTTCGAAGGAATACCACAGCATCACGACTGAACGTTACCAGGTCAGAGTATCTGGGAAAGTCCTGGAAGGGCGCATTAAA
Source organism: Lontra canadensis (assembly GCF_010015895.1). Lineage (NCBI taxonomy): Eukaryota > Metazoa > Chordata > Mammalia > Carnivora > Mustelidae > Lontra > Lontra canadensis. Next base: position 62,945 of record NW_022631474.1, read on the forward strand.
ATGTCTGGGATTTATAGCACAGCCAGAGAGTTAGCAAGCCTCTCCAAGGAAGAGGGTGCTGTGTGCCCGTCCATGTTTAGAAAGACCTCTCTGCTCCTGGCACGGAGGGCAGATGGGAGAGGGGGTAAATTAGAGGCAGGGCTACCAGAGGCCCTTGGGTGTGGGCAGTGGCTCTATGGACTTGCATTTTCCTCGTTTTGGGGTGTCTAGTGAAAGGCGGGAACTCAGGGACGATGTCCTAGCTCCTCTCTGCCAACAACCAGGCAGAAGTCAATGAGTTTGGTCATGACCCTGTTGACTGAAGAATTGACAGAGGCACCCAGGAGACGCATCTCCCAAAAGTTTGAGTTTGGAATTTAAGAGAGCGATTGGGGCTGATAATGATTTAGATTCTGCTTAGTAGTAGTTGAGTCAGTTATTCAGAACAGAGCTCCCTAACCCAGATGAGACACATGGGGACAGATGGGTGGTTAGACTCTAGATTGACCCCCTAACGCACCACCACCTCAACCTTCTGTTCTCGTGCTGTTCCAATGTCCAATTGTTTGACCAAGGGGACCAGTCATTTGTGTCTGCCCAGGGTGACTCTGTGTGGGTCACGTGGGTTTCCCACCTGCCCTCCTCAAAACCCGAAACACACGGGTGTGGAGAGGAAGGACTGTTCCCAGCCCCAGTGGTTTACCAGCATCCTCAGCGAGAGGTCGGTAATACTTATTACCTAAGAAACGATCTCCTGCTTTCCCCATGATTTGGGGTGACTTGTTCTGTGCTATTTGATCCAAAGTCTGAAATCACCCAGTGCCGGTTTTTAATTTAGAATATTTAATTAAGCATTTCATTTGCAGCAATTAAAAAAAAAAAAGTAACCCACACACTGCCTTAGGTTAGCTCCGGTGACTGAATTGGTATCAAAATAAAAACTAAAAAGAGACGGGCAGGCATCCTCTTTGTGAGTCCTCCAAAACGCTTTTGGAATTTGCTCTGCTGACTCCTGCCACTCCCCAGTTGTCTCTTTCTTCCTGATGGATGGATGCTCCTGCCACCTTATCATGGTTTAAAATAGGATGGGGTAAACAGCAGTCCCCGCTCCAGACCTTGTGCCTTCATGGGATTTCACACAGAAAAAAAAGGCATACAAAATCAGGAAGGTGCCAAAGACCCCTTCAGCTTTCCCAGGAGAAATCTGAAACCAGAGGAAATGGGTGGGAAGGTCCCCAGCAAAGTACCCTGATGGGAAAGTGGCCTTCAGAAGATTCCAAAGGAAACTCCTCCAAGATCCCGGGTGGGTCATAGCTTGTCTCCCAGGCAATACTTCAGAGAGTGACATGACAGAGCCAGTAAATTACAGATGCTTCCAGGAATGGTGCCAGAGAACTTGACATTTCACATTCACTCACACATTGGCAGCTGTCACCATGGGTAACAAAATGCAGGCACTACCTACGGCTCAATAGGTAGCCCGTCCCCCAGAATTTAGAAGAACCCATCTTACTCCCTGACAGCCCAATGGCCAGGGACATGCCTCCAGGTGCAGTGCTGATGAGACATTACAACGTCACTGCACTCATAGAACAGGAACAGGGTTTTGTGAGTGTGCAAGTTGGGCTTAGCATAAAAACTAGAAAGCAGACGGCTTTGGACCATGTCAGTTTGGCTCCAGATATTTTCGCCTTCCTCTGTGTGAGTTTTCTCATTACTTTAAAATAGAGCATTGTCGTTGCAGATAACAGAGAAAATTCAGATGAACGAGACAAGGAAAAATTTGCAGGCATCCATAACTCCCTACCCAAATATATATATATTTTTGTAAAACCTTTGAGATACATATTATACAAAGTATGGAGTGGGGCATGCTGTTCCTATACCTAGATAGATAGCAGATAACTCATATCTGCATGGTAGAAGATAATATAATACATAATATATATAATATGTAATTAATAATAATATAAGTAATTTGTAATTAATAAATGTATAGTACAATGTAAACTTCATAAACACGTGCGCACACATACATATACATCTTCTAAATTTAAGGACCATTGGTCATAAGAAATAGCAGAGTTTTTTGGTTAGAGAGGGGATAGCAATATAGTAAATGAACAGAAAAATAGTTTCTACTCAGCAATGAAATTTTTGTTTATCCATTCAAATTCATTCTAGCTATTCTTCTAAATTGCAATTAAAGTTATCACAGTTTGAATCTGCTTTCTTCATGTTCAATTTGGCTGTAAATGGTAACGCCCGGCTTCATGGGAATGCTGCTTTTTCAAAACCCACATTGGCAATCTTGATTCTGGTATCTTCAAACACTTTTCTGATTGACTGCCTATCTTAGAAGCACATCAACAGTTATTAGGGTTTGGTATGCATTTCCAACTTGGTGAAACTTTTAAATAAACTTTTTCTCCCTGAATTCAGACATGCGTTTTTCTTGAAGGCAAGGGTTTTCTCTTGAAAGTCATTGGAAGCTTTCAGCAGATAGATGTTCAGTGCTGAGTCAGTCCTCCGTGAGTTAGACAATGGGACTTCTTGCAACCATGAAATGCCTTTGCCTATCACTAGGGACCTGGGGGTTTCCACCCCTGTTAATTGCCTTGTCAGGCGTGTGACAGTCAGTCTTCTTTATCCCAGCTAACATACTGGTTTTATCCTTAATCATGGTACCACCTTTCTAAAGACATTTCAATTGGCAACCAAGAGTCCACATTCTGGTTAGCCTTCTCTTTGCAACACTGTTTCAATGCTAATGACTCAGAGCAGCAGTGAGATTTGGACAAACAGATACAATTCCATCCTACAGAGCTAAGTTTGTGTAGGCATGCATAATGACGACAGTGCCCCACCGTACTCACCGGGAGTTAGCCAGTTGCTCTTAAGACATCCTGCATGAGTCGGAGGACTTGTTTGAATCCTGGCTTGCCCCTTGCCAGCCCAGGACCTTTGGAAACTGTCAACACCCATTTATGGTGTTGGTGAGGGTGTCTGTGAGGGTGACACGAGCACAATCACAAGGGCTTGGCCTGGAGCCTGCGTATCGCTCAGGAGGACCCCTTCCTCCTCCTCTACCACCACCACCACCACTGCCACTGGCACTCATTTTATGATGCACCTACCATGGGCCAGGCTTTGCTCCAAGTGGTTTACCTGTATTAGCTTACTAAATCCTCACTCCTGTCTGATAAAGTAGGTACGGTCATATTATCCATGACGAAACCCAGGCGTGGTAGTGGTAAGTAATATTCCTTAGCTAGTAAGTAGGGAACACAGGATTCAACTGGCTAGTTCGGCCCCAGAGCCCTAAGTATGATGCCTAGTTTACTTATATAGAATGTGCGTATTTACATGAATCTGCATCCTATATGCTCATGCATTACACATCCCCCTCCCTCTGCCCACTCGCCCCATGTTCCCGTAGCACATTCACAGTCACGGTAGCCGTGCAGCCTACTGTATGCAAACTGATGACAGTTCTTAGCTGCTTCCTTATTGCTGGGTGCTTAGCTCATATGCAATGCTTCAGTATTAGAACTAATCCTCTGGCAAAATCTCAGTGGCCAAATCTTAACACGCATCTATGATTATTAGTGCAAACTGCTAGAAGTGGTATCGGAGGGTCGGGTGGGTGACCATCCACCCTGGTGTCATTTGGACTGAGGATTTTTCTGGGAAATGGAGACTTCCAGTGTTAATCTGGGACGGTTCTGGGCAAGCTGGAATGGTTGGGTCATAAGACATTTTTGCATCTATGTTATTTGCTAAAATGTTCTGATGCCTGTAGCCTCCTTCCCATTGGTTTGCTATAAAAATGAGGAAGAGGAGGGATTCTGTCCAGATGGTCTTTGGAGAGTTGTCTGTGGGATTACCATGGTGACTCTGGATGACAGGAGGCACTGACTAGAGGCCTGGAGAGGGGACACAGTGAGTCATAGGGACCAGTGAATACAATACAAGGAGGGCCTGGACCCTGAGACACATAGTGTCAAAGGGATCGGGACTGGGAGACAGCAGGGGCAACATGGCCAATTCTCAAAGCCAGACCAATGTGGCCAAGGATGAGCTGATGTCAAGACCTGTGTCAGTTTTTGAAACCTATGCAGTGGACTTATTCACACTGGACCCCTGTTCATCAGTGCAGTTCAGCAGACACCCCCCCGAGCATCTCCTCTATTCCTGCTTCAGATCAAGGGGAACGTAAGTGTCTCTTAGGAGATCCTTTCCAGGATCCGTGGTGCCCCTCCTCACCAGACACCCAGATCCTCCCCTTATCTTCCTTTAGTCATTCATTAAGCAAATATTTACTGGTACCTGGCATAAGGCAGCTTCATGGGATTTATAGGGTTCCTTGTTCCTGGCTACAAACATTCCTGGGGGGTGGATCTGATCTCTGTTTTGATGAATAAGCCCTTTTGAAACTTAGTATCCCTTTTAAATACCTCATCTTAAAACATACCTCTCCCTATTAATGGGGCTTCGAAATCAGGCAGCAGGTAGGGGAAATCTGGCGAGACGAAGGACCTTCTCATCCAAGCTGCCACCGTACAGAAGCCAGCCGGCTGTGAGAATAGCCCCATAGCTCCCTGTAAGGAAAACGCAGATCTGCTCCTTCCTGCGTCTGAGAAGGGAGGGCTCCAGGTGAGGAAAGACGCCTAGGGTGCCAGCTTCAGGGAGCATCGAGCAGCTTGTCGAGGGCTGGACAAATACTTCTGCAGCGTCTCAGCATTATGCCCCACCCTCACCCCCCAGAGCCCTCCCTAACACTATGCAATCAAAGACCAGACCAAGAACGTCATTTCCAAAGAGCAAATTTCTGGTCCTACAATTACAGAAAAGACATTTTATCCTGATGGAAGCTGCTATTTATTGAGCATCTATCATGACCCAGGAACTGTGTTTAAAGCTGTTCTGCTTCAGGAAGGCTGTTGTGGAAATACCTGATTTCAGGAAGCTCTACAAGATAAGTATGGATATGTCAATTTCTACAGCATAGGGATGAATGCCCCTCAGGTCCCCACTGTAAGGTAATCGCAGTCTAACCTCGAGGGACTGGTTTCATTTGGCAAATTGGCTTCCTGACTTCCTTCCTCAGGTCTTGTGGTCCCTGAGACCAGGGGACTGTGGCTGCCATTTTGCTTTCCTCTGGCTACCACAGTCCATCTCATCTTGGCCCCAAAGAGCACAGAGATCCCTTCCTTATTATAACTTGTCTAGTGCACAGCAAGTCTCGGGGTTGGATTCTCCACCTCTCACCTGGGAGGGCTGGACTCTGGGCAGAGACTTGGGAAATCCCAGTCTCTCCATCCTCATGGCGTGGATTCTGCCCTCTTAGGGAATACTGAGTGCTACTCAGGTGAGCTCTCTGTTGGCCCTTGAGGATGGGGCTTTGTTACAGTCAGGTCATAATCAAAAGTGACTCCTAAGATCCACATGCAGACACTCTGAGGAGGGTTGTGTACACTCCACATCATACCCATCAGCATTCCCAGCACCCTACACCTTTGACTTCAAGGCCACCTAATGCCAGGTGCTGAGTGCGCCTATGGACTGTTGCCCACCTGTGCCTATCTTAGAAGACTTCAGAGACCATCTCCTCCCAGGCATGGAGGTCAGAAGGCTGAGGGTATTAGCATCTCTGAATGCAGCCACAGCGGCTAGAGCCCCTGCAGGAAGTGTAGGGCTGAGTACTGCTTTCCAGTGTCGAGCAGGGGACGAATGACCATGAGCCTGCCACCCGGTATCAACTCATGCACTGTCTTGAGCAGTCAGGGAATTGTGGCACCTCGGTAGGCAGTCACGAAAGTCATTGAGATCCTACTGCATGCCGCATTCTGTTAGTAGTTGCTTATCATCCCTAAGGGGTACAAAGCATTGTTCTATCTTTGGTGGGGAACTGAGACCCACGGAGGTAAAGTCACTTGTTCAAGGTCTCGTGGCTAATCAGGGACAGATCCAGGATGCCAGACCCAGGTGTGTGACCACCGTGCCATCCTGCCTTTCTTCAACTTAACGCCAGGCCGCGAAAAGCCCGGCTAATGGCAGAGATCTTGAATCACTTAATTTTGTGTGTGTGTGTGTGTGTGTGTGTGTGTGTGTGTGTGTTTTAGAATGAGCTATAAATGGCTGGCATTTGAAAATCAAAATCGACATCATCGAAGTATAAAAATAATGAGGTGGGTGGTAAACGGCACATTGGCGTGTGTGAGCAATTTGCACAACGGAGGAATGGGGGCCATTTAGAGAGCCAACAAAGAAATGGCTTCTCAGTAGTCACAGATAAAACACGATCTCCGGTGTGAGGGGAAGGCAGCTTTTAAGCTTCCTTTTGGATTACGGCAAATAAGTTTTCCTCGCGTAGGAGACTTTCTTACACAAAGGAGAAAGGGTAAATACAATGAGCTTGGCATTCTGGCCCAAATGGTCTTTTCGGGGGGCCCATCCCGGGTACAAGGCGCATGCTCTCCCTCTGAGCGTTTCCCTGGGTTGGGAAGAGCCTTTTATGGAGTGGGGTCTCCGAGGCTGACCATCGAGGCGGCTTATTATCTCCCAGAAGCACATAATGTCTTGCACCAAGTGACTGCCTTACAGCAAGCCCCTAAATTGTATTTGGACAAAGAATAATTGAACGCTGGACAGAATAACAAATGCCCCGGTCAACTTTGCTTCATGGGTTTATCGTGTTGTATTAACATGATAGAAATATGAATACTTAAATCTTATCTCAGGTATAGTTTATAACTGCATTAATCATTTACTGTATTATATATTTTTCATGTCAGTAAGATTGTGAGGAAAAGATTCAATTTTCCCAGCACAGTCGGAGAGTGTGTTTTAGATAAGTAGGAGGCCAGGATGAAACCACAGCAACGTGGCTTTCCACTGCAGACCCTATAAAGGAAAGGTTAGCATATATCAAGCAACATTAAGGAAGATCCTTTCGGCTTCGGAAAAATAAATCACCAAGTCATCTGATGCCATCACCGTGTTCGCCCAAATCAGATAAACACTTACAGACTTTTTACTTATGTGTGATCTAGCCAAACCTGGCTGGCGAGCCTGCCGGTCGGCCGAGGCGGCGGCTGCTCTGTCCTTCGCCGGGTTGATTGCTGACTTCCGGCGCGTGTCCTGGCAGGTGCACAGGGCCAGGCAAATGCCGCGGTGGCTGCAGTGGCATTTTCGACTTGGCTCTGGGAGAAGTCAGCACAGTGTGAGACGTCCCTTCTTTCTGAATGGAACGGATCTTCCAGAAAAGCCGTTCTCGTCTGAGCGTGTCGCTGGGGCTATTGCCTCCAGAACTTTGGAGTGTGTTTGCCCAGATAGCTGGGTGGGGAGGGGGCTGTCGTGTCCCCTCTCCAAGTGACAGAGGTGTCAGTGCTTCCCACCTGGCTGTGTCCTTGAGAACTGTGTCAGCATCACATCAAATCGAGACAGACATTCTTGCTGGGAGACAGACGTATTTCCAAATCGCCGTCTTCTATCCGTTCCGAGGAGGGGCTGCGATAGATGGAAGAACTTTGCTTTTTTATGTAAACTTCCTGAAATGTCAGTGGTCCCCAGCTCCCGGGCAACGTCTTTCTAAAAAGCCTATCAGAGGTTCGTCATGGCTGTTTGTGTCCTTTAAGCCTTTGTGTTTGCCCAGCAAAGTGAAGCAGAGGTCACGACACAGAGTAACTTTTCCTCAAAGTTTGGGGAAAAAAAATCAAAACAGCAGGCCGTAGAATAGAAAGGTGAGATGCAAAGACACAAATCACTTCCCAGTCACAAAAATTGCCAAAAAATAGCAGCTCGCAGCTGTGCACAGCAGGGACAGAAAACATTAAACACATGTTAAATAACAAATAGGAGACTTAAATATAGCTAAAAATGGACCTTATTCTGAATAAATCATGCAAGCTGCATCTTAACCGTCCTGAGAAATGTAATGGATCATGTGAAATCTGCCAAATTTGTATTTAAAAAAAAATCAATAGCGTGTGCCTCTGCTTTTAAAATGACACGATGCTCGGTTCAGGGAAGATGCTCTGTGCTTCCGCTGTCCCCCCCTCCCACGCCCCCCGCCGCCCATAAGACTACAGCTGGATTTAAGAAATTTCACTTTAGTTAAAGACAAGCAAGACATGCATTTGAATAAGTCTATTTTTTTTTTGGTGGATAAAAACTATTTAACATTCACTTTGCACTGCCTTAGCATTTCACAAGATTGTTCCCTCTTTCTTTTGAACATGTGAAGGAGTTGGCTCATCTATTCTGAACCGTTTTTTTTTTTTTTTTGAAAACCACAGAAGTTCATTTCTCCGATACTTCTCATCCATTTTTAGCCTCTACTAAGACATAGCCATTGCCACACGGGCAAAAAGGTTTTTATCCCCTCTTCTTCACTGTCTGCGGGATCGGGGGGGGGGGGACATTCGCCTTTTATGACGATAAGGCAAAATAAATCTCCAGGCAGAGTATTCAAATCAATCCTGCTGGCAAGTCTCCTTCTCTTGAAATGTTTGCTGCCTATATATTTCTGTCTTCAGATTATTTTCAAGTCCTTTGGCTTGCCTTCAGCACTTAGGGCCATATTTTGGTGTATCCCATGTGTGTCTCTCTTTGGAGATTAATGCACCTCTAATAACAGGAGTGTGAATGGATGAAAGACTCCTTAACTTTGCCTTGATTTTGTCATAGTGGCACATTTTTGCTCCCACCTACACACACAGACACACGCGTGCGCGCTCATGTATGTGCTCACACATGCACACACTTGTACACTTTTTGGTATGACAGTCTGTTTCTTGACAGGAAGGTAGTCTGTGGTCCTGTGCTTTCCACAGCAGTAGAATTCCATTTTTTTTTATTTTTTTTGTCATTAGTAATTAGTTGCAAAGGAATTAAAGGGGGGGGGGGGGGGGGGGGGTGCATCCAGGGGGAAGCTGGGGGAGAAAGGGAGGAGCCAGCTCTGACACTGGCCTTTGTGCCTTGCATTCTCTCCCCAGGTTCTATTTTCATTCAGAATATTCATAATACACTCCTAGCATGAGCAGCAAATATGTGGCTTTGAGGGCAAAAATGTGTGTGTGTGTGTGTGTGTGTGTGAGTGTGTGTGTGTGTGTGTGTGTGTGTAAAAAAGGGAAAAATCTAAGAAACAAGGAGCAAGTAGAGCCCTGATGGGGAGCCTCTGTGAGTATGCTTCACATACCTCCCAGGCTCCTCGCTGTCCCAGTGTCCTGCTTTGGCTTGTACACAGAGCATCTCCCCGGAGGAGAGTGTGCTCAGATGGGGGCTCTCCAAAGTCAGTAAATGCTCTAATGTACTGAGAAGTCATAAATATGGAATACACTGCACCGCTGCTTCCATTTCCTGCATTTCAAGGATATGGGTGAAATTACAGATGGTCGTACAAGTAGTGATTAAAAAAAAGGGGGGGGGAGGAAGAAAGGAATTCTGGTTAAAATGGGGAAAAGAGGAACAGAAAAGGGATGGGGAGGGCAAAGAGAGAAAAAGGAGAGAGGGAAAGAAGAAGGGAGGGAAGGAAGAGAGAAAGGGAGGAAGGGAGGAGGGAGAGGAAGAAGGGGGGACAGGAGGAAAGAAGAGGGGAGGGAAGAAGGGAGACAGGGAAGACTCACTTTGGTTTAGAACTCACTTAGCTCCTAGTTGCACCAGAAACATTGTTTCTGGGAGAAGGACCAATGGAGGAGCCCCACCTTTTACCCATTGGCAGTAGGAAAGAGAGGACATGGGTTTATCTGGGCAGTGCTATCACCTCCTCAGAGTAAGGTCTGGTCTTCCATGGCTGTGGGAAATCAATTAGGTTTGTTCCTTCGGTAACCTTCCCCCACAAAGAAAATTCCCAAGCTGCCAACTACCCCTCATATGTTCCCCAAAGGCAAATTGTTTCTGAATTTTCCAGTGGAGGATTAGCTCAAGAGGCAGCAGCAGAAAACTATTATTTGCAAGGTTGGTGGCCCACCTCAGCACAGCCCTATTTGGAGACTGTTAAAAAAGAGAAAGAAAGAAAAGAAAGAAAGAAAGAAAGAAAGAAAGAAAGAAAGAAAGAAAGAAAGAAAGAAAGAAAG